>NC_028640.1:39810195-39857695 GCF_001406875.1 Solanum pennellii
TGAATTTTAGAAGTTATTGAATTGTCTTTTATTAATGAGTTTAAGTCTTCCGCATTGCTTTATGTTGATATTAAATTGAAATGTTAAGGTTTAGATTGGTTGGTTCGCTCACATAGGAGGGTAAATGTGGGTGCCAGTCGCGGCTCGGTTTTGGGTCGTGACAGATAATTACGCATTAAAATTGCTAAGAACCGATTACTTCAACTCCACCAATGGTTGATCAAGGTGCTGTTTGGAAATCACCTCAACCACCAAATATGACTCGGATTTATGATGGACCATAAAACCACTATTCGAATAATCTTTCAACCTAACACCAAAGCTAGCCAACCTGTGAACATCTTTTACTAGGTCTTTCTTTGATTCCTCTACATGAGACACACTACCCATGGTCATACGACTTAGAGCACTGCTACCATGTTGGCCTTGTTGGGGTGGTAAAGAACATTCATCTGGTAATCTTTTAACAAATCCAACCAGCTTCTTTCTCGGAGATTCAACTCCTTTTGAGTAAACACATATTGACTTTTATGGTCGGTTTACACCTCAACATGAACACCATACAAGTAATGCCTCTATATTTTAAAGGCAAGTACCATGCCTGCTAACTCAAGATCATAAGTTTGATATTTCCTCTCATGTACCTGAAGTTTTCTAAAGGCATAGACTATTACTTTCCCATGTTGCATAAGCAAACACCCTAAACCCACTCGGGATGCATGAAAATACACAACGAAGCCTTTGGTCCTCTCCGGTAAAGTCAACACCGGAGCGGAAGTAAGCATATCTTCCAAGATTTTGAAGCTTATCTCACATGCCTCCGACCATTAAAATTACTTACTCTTTTGGGTCAAGGCAGTCAAGGGAGATGCGATGAATGCAAAACCATCCACAAAAATTAATAATAACCCACTAGACCCAAGAAACTCCTAATGTTGGTTGGATTTAATGGTCTAGGCCAATTTTTCACCGCCTCCGTTTTCTTGAGTCAACCTCAACTCCATCACTTGAGTAGATATGACCAAGAAACGCCACCGACCTCTACCAAAACTCATATTTTCTACACTTCGCAAATAATTGATTCTTCTTAAGAACTTTTAACACCACCCTCAAATGGTCCATATATTCACCCTCCTTTTTCAAATATACCAAGATGTCATCAATTAAAAAATAACAATTGAATTAAGGTAACTACAAAACACCCTATTCTTGAGATCCTTAAATGTCGCCAGGGCATTAGTGGGACCAAAAGACATTATTAAGAACTCATAGTGACCATGTCTAGTCCGAAATGCCGTTTTTGGTATATTCTCACCTCTTACTCTATGTTGTTGATACCCCAACCTCAAGTCAATCTTAGAAAAGTAGGTTCTCCTTGGAGTTGATCGAACAAGTCATCAATCCGAGGGAGAGGATACTTGTTCTTAATGCTAACTTTATTGAGTTGGCGATAATAGATGGACATTCTAACGGATACTAGGTCTAATGAAGCCTTTGCCTAGTAAATCTTTGAGTTGAGCCTTAAACTCTTTCAGTTCCGTTCGAGCCATCCAATAAGGAGGAATTGAAATGGGATTTGTATCAGGTAACAAGTCGATACCGAAATCGATTTCCCATTCGGGAGGAATACTGAAAGATCATTAGGAAAGATATCCGAAAATTCCCTCATTACGGGGATCGACTCAATGGGAGGAACTTCGGAGTCTAAATCTTGGACTATTATTATATGGTATAAACACCCTTTATAGATCATTTTGCATGCTTTTAAACAAGAGATGATACGACCTCTAGGAATAAAATTTCCCCCCTTCAACTTTTAAACGGACTCATTTGGAAAATTAAACTTCGCCACCCTTGTTCAATAATCTATATAGGCAAAACAAGCATGCAACCAATCCATACCCAATATGACATCAAAATCAAACATATAAAGTTCTACTAGTTCAACATGAGTACTCTATTGTGCAACATTATAGTACAATATCTATATACCCTTTCTAGAACCACTGACCCACCCACCGGGGTAGACAAAATAAAAGGTTCATTCAAGATATCGGGCAAAATGTCTAACTGTTTAGATACTAGGGAAGTAACAAATTCAAAAGGTAGCACCAACGTCAAGCAAAGCTAATACATAAATAGAAAAGAATTTTAACATGTCGATCACCACGTCTGGGGAAGTTTCTTTTTCACCCTTAGAGCGGAGAGCATAAAAGTGATTCTTCTTCGGAGCATCATTAGAACCACTTGCTTGAACTTGAAAACTACCCGTGTCTTGAACCTTTACAGTAGGGAAATCCCTAACCTTGTGGCCACTCATTCCACAACCAAAACAATTGCCCTTTAAAACTAAGTAATCTCCTAAATGACCTTTTCTACACTTTGTACAAGAAGACTTCTTGTTCGGTGAAGTAGTATACTTCCCTTCTTAGGCTTAGGGTTAGACACCTATTCTTACGAGCCTTATGGAATTTGGAAGGAACTTGATCATATAACCTCTTTTTGAACCTAGCTTGTCTTGGAAATCAAGCCTACCCTTTGACGATCCTCTTTCCAAAGACCTTGCCCTCTTGGCATCTCTACTCTTCCTCTTAGACCTTGCCTCTTCCACTTGTTGAGCATGAACCATGAGATGAGAAATGTTCATACTATCATTTAGCATAGCCTAATGATATTCCTCTTGTAAGTCATCCGACACTCCTGTCACAAAGAGGTTCATTTCATGTCTAGGATCAGAAACCTAAGAATGAGCACACTTTGACAATTTAATGAATTTCAAATAGTATTCAAGCACACTCATACCTTCTTGATGAAGGTAGATGAACTCCACCACTTTAGCTTCCCGCTACTCCATAGGAAATAATATATCAAGAAACCTTTCTTGAAAATTTGCCATGTCACCAGTCCACCTCTCAAAGGCCTATTGTGTCCCCATTGGACGTACCAAGTTTGGGCCACATCTTTTAGTTGGTAAGTGTCTAACTCGGCCTTCTCACTAGTAGTCAACCACACAACATAGAGGATTTTGTAGATTTCATCAATGAACTCTTGGGGATCATCCTAAACCTTGGACACATAGAAAGTAGGGGGATTCATCCTAGTGAAATACCTTAAAGGATAGGCCATGGTACCAAATTGTTTATTTGCTCAGGTTATAACCATCCGATTAGATTTGGCCGTCATGGGTTGAGCTTGGGTAGTGGTGGGTTCTGCTTGAGTAGTAATGGCTTGTGCGATGTGGAGAAGGGCAGCCATTATGTCACCATCCATCAAATGAGTAGGATTGACCGGGGCTTTGTCTTCATAAGCATCTTCTTCAAGAGGAGGGACTTGATCAACACGGGGAGGAACTCCCTCATTGGAAATCTCTTATTCAAGTCTTTGTGTAGGGTTCCTTCGAGTATTCATTGCCTATAATCACAATAAAAAATATTAAATGCTAAAAGCACATAGAATCAAAATTGTAGAGGCAAGATATGGGACTTTCAAGAAAGTGAGATTTTCGAAGCATTACATAAGTTCCTATTCATAAGTGTGGCGCGCTTCACAATTAGGAGTGACAATTTACATAGATGTGGTTGAGAGATACATAGACTCAAAGATATACAACCTCATGCTCAGTTACCAAGTTTGTTACATTCGAGGAGCACCCCCTAGATCTAAACGTCGTTATCGTCCTGTTTGAGGACTAAAACTAGCCTTTTAGATTACATTGTTTCATTCATAGGACAAAATTACAGAAAAATTTATAAATTTTCGTTACTTTTACATTGAGATTTACATAGAAATATACATACACATAATATTTATATATAGTATACATAGACCTTTCGTTTAGGAAGATTAAATATGCTTCTACTTATATTTTTAGAAATATAAAATATAACGTAGGCTCAAATGTATGTCTCATGTCATAACTATCGAATAAGTATATAACAATTTGGGCCTAGCACATATATCAATGTACATAAGGCACATATAGGTTGTACAATGTTTCATACTCACATGAAAAGTAAAGAACATAAGAGTCTTAAAACCTGAACAACTTCATAAGCTTGATATTGGCATTGCCCTCGGAAAGTGAGAACCTACCAAACTTGGATGATTGAGATTTCCAAGTCTTCCTTCAAAGTTGTCTCAGAGCCCTTCAAAGACCCAAACCTAAAATGTTGTGGAAAAAGGGAGAAAATGGGGTTAGTACACTACTTATACTGAGTATGAGACCATATGCACACATATCATGAAATAATGATAAAAAGGGACATTTCATTAAAACATGCTATTTTACATTTAGAAAGCCTTATGCACATTAAAGAAGACCATATCAATCAATCAGACATATTCATTAAGTATATACCATGTACATCACAAAACCAACTATACGAAGTCTAGTCAAGCCAACATGCATATCATATAATTGAACACTTAGTCAAGACAACTTTATCATCAAGTTATAGTAGCAACAACCATAGATAAGAGTTTATTACAAAATAACCAAAGTAAGACAATTACCCATGAACCCCTATTAAGTCAACAAGTGCAATGACTAAGCAAAGCCCCATAACCATACTCAATGAAGTAACCCAACAAGAATCATGACCAACATCCAACTTCTCATAACATATCATTAAGGGTACATATCGTCATACTTTAACATTGAAGATCCAACACATATTCATAAGTGAATTTAATCCTTATATAATATCAATAATTTTCAAGATCATCATATACATATCATGTACCATTATAAGCATATACATATATAAAAACAACCTTCAAAAGCTTACTTCAAGAAAAACTACTGCAAGGCATAGGTAGGATCCCATAACCCTACCTAAGCTATGTCAAACCTCTTAAGTCACCTTAGTTGGTTTGTACTTTATTAATTAATTTTAGTTTAGGGAACACTTGCGTTTACCGACATAGACCACAAGAGCTAAATGTTGAATCCGGTGTTGTAAAACGTTACACCGATGGAAGGTGGTCTACCGGCCAAAGAAAAACTAAACATAAATGTAGCTTTCTAGGTTGATCCACTAGCTAGTCTTCCTATGGGGGCAACATAGTTAAAAACTAAGAGATATGTATGAACTCTCTACGTGCCACTTGGAAATTTTAGCCTCATCTCATTGGAATCCATAAGATGAGTATCCATCATTAGGAGTCAACACCTCATGTGGAAATATAGGGTGAATCTTCCTCTATGGAAAGTCAACACCTCCCATTGTCAACTTCACTCGGTGCTAAATCCTTTTTGAAATGTCTTTAATGTCCTTATAAATAATCATTGCTTAATTTAGGTCATAGGGTCTATCCCTTGTTTAATCATCATCATCATCATCATATCTCAATAAGAGTTGCATGCTTTAATTTTTTTAATTACAATTCATTTAAGTAGGGTTCGCACATTTACATCATCACATCATCAAAAGGCACATTGGTAAGTATAATCATCCTTATGTCATTTACATCTTAGTTAACAACTCACAAGCCATAGTCAATACTTTTCAACTCAACATCATACACACCCTATAAATCCTAATACAAGATATACTATAATGCAATATCATCACTTAATCACAATTTACCACAATTGAAGTGAAGATTAGGGATAACAAGACATACCTAGTCTCCTACATGATCCATCATAAAGGTCTTACCATCAACCCTTAGCTCCACCAAATAAGGGTGTAATATCATAATACAACAATAACCATCATGATGACAAAACCAATTGAACCACTACATCACAATCCATAACTAGTTCATAGCTTAAGACAAGAGACTTAGGTCAAAGTCATAATATAGATCAATTATTCAAGAACTACCATGACTGGAAAATAATTAACCCTAATATATTAATAATTGATACAATAACATCATCTAGTAGTAATTCAACAAATAACAATTTCAATTGAATCAACATTACATAATTCATCTCAAGATCACAACTTAGTGTTAAGGGGAATAAGTGATCTTCTAAACCTAGACCAATCCATCAAGAAATAACATAATTGAGTTATAATATATGTTAATATATTCATAATATCCCAAACAAAATCATAAATAAAGAAACTCACAAGATCAATTTCTAGATTGGAAAACACCCACTTGAATTTCGTACTTTTGAAATCAATTTGATGGAACCCTTTGCGGAAAGAAGTCCCAAAGGTGAAAGGAATCTCATACCTTTATGATTGATGAAGATTTATGTATAAACCTTGGTGATTGCAGCACTAGAACCCACCTTGACCATTACTTCAATGGAGTTCTTCAACTTGGGAGAGAGAAAGAAGAGAAAAGTAAGAGAGTTTGGGTTTGTGAATTATGAGAGCTTAGGTTAGTCTAATTAACATAGGGTCTTTATTTAGGTTATTAATTAAATTAATTATAATTATCCAAACACCTAAATAATTATTAACCACCTATTTAATTAAATTCACTCAAGTAAAAATAAGCAGCAAAACAGGTCACTCACCCACGAGACCCCGTCGACGCCTCGTGTGTCAATCGACGGACCATGGGACCAACCGTCCTGTTGGTCCGTCGTTGAGTTCAGAGACATTAAAAAAAAGGAACTTGGTCAAATATTCTAGGTATCCTCGATGTAGGGAATCGATGCCCAGTCGATTGGACCACGAACCATATGTGTCAACCGTCTGCGACAACTGCCTTATGCAGCTTCTTGCCAAGTCGCAAGGGTCCTCCTCAAGGGACCTTGATTGGTCATTGGGGTGTTTTTCCTAGATATTTAAATGATTAACTAACTCTAATACGTGTTAAACACCGCTCCACAAATTTTCATCACTTTTTGACTCCTAAAACATAGTCAAATAGGCTAAGGCACACTAGCACCTCATTGAACTAGTTTCAAGAAGTCATGGATGTTCTTTTGATGTTTTAATTTCTAAACTTCCTAAATGACATATATGCATTAAAATTGACCTTAAAAAATTGTCTAAACCTTTTTACACTAATTTTAGGCTCTATAACACATCTTTGACTTTTGAAGTATTACACAAAAGTTGGCTAAGAAAGCTGTCTGGCAGCCTAGATGTGGAGGTTGTTGAGCGTCAAACAGACATCTCTGAAAAGGAAAATTTTTCCATGCGATGTGGTTCCATTGTGAATAATTTTTTTCTCAAATTATTTTTCCATAACCAAGAATCAACTGTGACCCCGCGACATGAAGTGACTGCCCATATTTGGTCGAATCGTTTTTAAGTCACATTTGAATTGGTTAAAATGATCATTAAGTGCAGGGGTATTTTGGATACCTTAAGGTATAATTATTATTGGTTATTTTATAGTTTGAAGTGTATTTAAGAACACAATATCCATTTAGACTCTAGACTCAAAATCAAAACCTTTCTCTCCCAAAATTCACTCTAAATCACCATTGAAGATGAAGAGAAATTAGACGCAGCTTTTAGGAAGAATTTCTCCAAGTATTCAAGATAGGATTCAGGCTATAATCTAAGGTGGGGGAAGTTTATTCATCTATGGATTCTTCCATTCATGGGGTCCCCTAGTTTTCCTCAATTATGAATCAAAAGAACCCTAATCTATAGAGTGTTGTGATTGCATTATGGGTAAGACTTGATTGTGATCCCAATCTAGTGGGTAGCACTAAAATATGTTCACGTGATGATTATATGATGTTTTCATGAAGTTCTCATGGTGAATTGTAGTATTTGATGTTGAAGGTGATCATGGTGATTTTAGGCCATTTGAGGCAAGATGAAGGTTCTAAGTTGATCTTCTTAATTCACTTGTATTGTGTACTATTGATAATAATTGAATCACCTAGATATTAATTTAACTAGGCCTTATTTATCTAGGTTTGTCTTGAATGGGAAATTTGGAATTGAACCTATGTGATCATGTATGTCTAGACTTACCTTCGAATGATCAAACTGAATGAACTAACTTATAATTGAACATGTATAATGAGGAATTAAGGGAAGTAATCTATTATAGGGCTTGTATGACATTGATTCTAGGGATTTGGGGTTGAAGTTATTATGAAGGGATTGGTTTTCTTTCTCTTTTACACTTACACATGAACAAGATAGAAGAACCAAGTTCTCTCACATATATGGATTCTAGTGTTACCTAATAACCTAAAATGAATATTTATATGATGAACTAGAATATCTTGAAGTTGTATTGAATATCCTCTTATTTAGTGGATGAATTGGGAAGATAAGACCAAGGTGTGTTTGCTTGAGATGGTAGTCTGATGATAACTTGAGATGCTAGGTCTCGTGATAGCTTGAGGTGATGAATCGCATGATAAATTTGGATGGAGAATGTGAGCTCTATCATAATTAGATTGGTCATGTGTTGCTAGGATGCTTGATCATTATAGCTTGGGAATAGTGGTTCTAGTGATAGCTTAGGAATGAGTAGTGAAAGTCTCCTAAGAATAGCTTGAAGTAGCATTACTAGAGTGCCTCCATGATAGCTTGACTTGGTTAGGCCTAAACCATTTCATGAAAGCTTTATGGGAAAGGACTATATATACTCTCCTAATGTTAGCTTGACTTGCATACTAGGTATGTATCATGATATCTTCTCTTGCATACAAGGTGCACTACATGAATTAGCTTCGGATTAGTTTCTCATGATAGCTTAGAGTTGAGGGTTCAGGCTCCCTTATGATTATCTTTCATCTACATAATTGGTTCATGATTGTTAGGACGGATGTTTTTTCCTTAGTTTGCGTGGATTAGGTTATTCTAACGAAGTACTTAGTTTGGACGGTACTATGGGATGCTATCAATACATGGCACAAGAATGACTTGATGCTACCTATAACATTACCCTTATGATATGTATGTTTAGCTTCGGTAGAGGTTATGGTTTCTTTCCATGACATGATGGACTTAAGATGATAGTTCCTTGTCAATATGAAGTAGGTATACTAGAAACTCTTAAAATAATATGAAAGAGGATAGGGTGACTTCAAGATATGCTTAGTGTGTGAAGTAGAATGGGACGCTTCACATGTAATTTACAAGTGCAGTTTAAGGTGACCTAGGGGCATTCGGCTCATATATTGTGATGAACTTAAGGTCTTAGTTATTATAATGGATTATGATCAAGAATGACCAAAGAGAGATACTTAGCTTTGGTAGTAGTATGGGATGCTACTTTAGCCTTGCACAAGTATACTTGGAGGTGGCTTGTGAAGTAATTCATTTGAATAAGAAGGACAAAGATTTAAGTTTGAACTCTTATATTCTTTATGATGCTTTATTACGCTTATGATTTTCATGATATGCTTATCACTTTATACCTATGATTATGTATATTGTCGAATAACTCTTTGGGATAACTTATGTTTTTATATGATAGATTCCATACTTGGTACATTTCTTACTAACGCATAATTTTCCTACATTCTATCCAATGTAGGGTCATGAGGAGGTTTGAGTTGCTTTGAATGGTAGAGTTTCCATGTCTTGTATAGAAGAGACGATTCGTAAGTCCTCATAGCATCCGGGGACATTGATGTATCGTGCTCACACGGTGTTTTCAATGCATTTTGCTTGAGAGTTGTGTGTGTCTTTTTTTGTAGTAGATTTAACATGTTTTTATATTTGTTATGCACGATAGATGTTTAGTTTTAAAATGCGGAAGGCAACTCAAAAAGTGTAGAAGACGATCTACGAAGTCCATCAATAGCCCGTCGTTCAACCAACGGTCTGTAGGTGGTGACCGTTGATGTGCAGTTCATGACAAGGGACAAGATAAGGGAAATCTGACTAAGTATGGAACCACGAGCGAAAAATAGGGTCCTTACATTGATTGACGGACCGTACTGGTGAACCGTCGATTGGTTCAGAGAAGGTTCCAGTACCTGAATTTTCAAGATTCTATGTGTGGAGTGATGGAGGAGCATCGACGGACCGTACTGCAGGTCTGTCGTTTAATTCAGAGAAGATGCTAAGCTATAGAAAAAAAATAGTTTTATGTCTGGACTGACGGAGGCAGTTGACGAACCATCCTTCCATTGACTGTCCGTCAGTAGGGTCGTCGATTGAAACCGCTTTAACTATACAAACTTTCATCAATCGAAGTATTGTTATATTTTGTGTTGGAGATTATTGGGTGCAGACTTTTTGCAATTAATCAATTTCTGGATTCGTGTTGAAGGATTTTCTTGCAATTTCAAGTTGAATTTCTTGGTTTCTTCTTATTGTTAAGTAAGTTCGTTAATTCTTTCATAAAAAATGAATTATGATCTTTCTATAATGGGTAACTAAATCCATAATAGGGTTTTGGAAATCAAGTGTAATTAACAATGTAAACCTAGAAAATAAGCAATTCTCAAGTAAGTTCTTGCATGTATTGATAATTCTTTCGCTTAGAAGTCCTTTTAACGAGTGCACGTGTTAAACATTGCCTTGTTGCTACTTGTAGGACCAAGGAGGTAAGAATAAGAAAAGAATTATAAACATAGATATAGTGTGATACTATATAATAGGCTAGTGTCGATTGGTGCGATGTAATAAATAAGTTATATATCGATTATGATGTCTAATATGAGGTAAAGGTAAGGGTAGCAGCTTATACACACATAACTGGACCAAGGTACGGGGTGAAATTCTTTATGTCGGACTAAGGATTTAGAGATAAATAACTTACCGCTTTACATGCAAAACACTAGGGAAGAATTCCTATTGCTAGGAATACAACGTTATAAACCTGTGGGGAACACCTATACCCTAGTTAGTCTCACAAACATGATAAAAACTCAATATTTACTTTTTTTTACAAGTTAACTTAGAATTGTTTAAGAAACTTGTTTCATAACCCCCCCCCCCTTAATTACTTGCTTTCGGAAAGACCTTTGATAAATGGACATGATTGTGTTAATTGAAGTTAAATCTAAACCTTTTTTTTCGTGGGATCGATCCCAACATACTTATTGGGTTCTCTACTTGTTTACGACCGCTTATACTTCTTTAGGGAGGTGTAATTTGAGCATATATAATTTTGGAACCATATAAATTGGCACGCACAGTGGGACAATCATTACCTCTCAACTTTTCTCTTTCAAAATACAAGTTCAAGAACATTGAAATGGCTTCCAAAAAGATCAACTTGAAACCTGCATCTGCATTCAAATCTTGATCTACATCCATATCTACATTTGCATCCACATCTGTTTGTGCGTCCAAATTTTGATCGGCATTCATATACGCATCTGCATCGAAATATGTATCTACATCCCAATTTGGATCTATATCTGTATCTTCACTTGCATCTAAATTTGCGTCTGCATCAAAATATGGATCTGCATCCATATCTGCATATGTATCAAAATCTTATTCTGTATCAAAATTTGCATCTGTGTATGGATTCACATATGCTTCCGCAAAAAATGATGGACCAATTTATACATCGATGTGGAAAACGACCTTGATGTTACTGTGAGAAACAAGGGACCTATAACAAGGAACCAAGCTAAGTTGTTGGGACAACAAGCCTCACGATTGTCATCCAAATCTGCTGCTGCTTTTGGTTTGTCCTTAAAATGTGTAAAGTCCCCTGCAAAAGCTGCAAAAGAAGACATCGCCGAAATTGTCAAAAGGGTTCTTGCCCGATTGGACCTATCTACATACGAAAAGCCCTTTGCTTTAGTCGACAGTAATTTCATGAGCACTGGATCTACCCCAAATAAAATGTTTACATCACATGTTTGGTAAAATAAACACCATTCTCCATTACCTACTATGGTAATGCACGCAATAGTGACTAGCACTTCATCCGTTGAAGAACAACTTGGGAGCTTGACAAGAGTTATTGAAGGCTTGACCAAGTATGTTAAAAATCAAGATGCTTGAATTGTTAACCTAACTTATAGGGTGGAAGGCATAACGGATGAAGATTCAATTCATGCGCCTAGAAAATGTCCACAAGTACTAGAGACGATTGATCACCCTTCAAAGCAAGTGGAATATGCTAAAGAGATCAAAGTTTCCTCTATCGGAACGACCCCGATCAACCAAATAAAGGAGTTTATCATGGGGACCATTAAATAAAAGTTAGAGGTTGCTACGAAATCCTCCTTGACATGTGCAAGGCCATACACTGCAAGGATTGATAGCTTGAAAATGCCTGTCGATTATTAACCTCCAAAATTTCAGTTGTTTGATGGTGAGGGATGTCATAAGAAACATGTGGAACACTTAATTGAAATGTGTAACAATGCTGGGATATACGATTACTACCTTATCAAACAATTTGTCCGCTCCCTTAAGGGTAATGCTTTTGATTGGTACACAAACCTTGAGTCTGATTCCATTGATAGTTAGGAACAAATGGAGCAAGAATTTCTCAATCGCTTCCATATCACAAAACGTACTTTAATCATGGTGGAACTTAAAAACATACATTAGTGAAATGAATAGACGGTCTTTGACTTCATCAACCGATAGAGGTATGCAAGTGTAATATGTAAAGATAGACTTAGTGACGCTTCGGGCATAGAGATGTGCATTCAAGGTATGGATTGGGGTCTCCGCTATAATTTGCAAGGCATAAAGCCTAAAACTTTTGAAGACTTGGCCACTCACATTCATGATATAGAGTTGAGCATGTCGTCAGTTTGAACTGAAGTGTCACATGTCCCTAAAATCCGTTAAGTCAAAGAAAGGCAAGAATTTAAGAATGTGGGAAAATATTTACCCATTTCTGAAAACAAGGAATCAATGAAAGTTAAGAGTAGGAAAATCAGGGAGCGCAAAAGCGACTTCTTTTGAAGGAAGGACGAATCAAAAGCTCACCTTCAAGGAAATGCGGCGGAAGGACTACTCATTTCTTGACTCAGGTATTTTTGAAAACATAGAAGAACTCTTTCATATGAATGTTTTTGAGTTACTAGAGATGAAATGACCAGATGAAGCATCGAGGAGTGATGACAAAAAATACTACAAATATAACTGGTTGGTTGCCTACCATATTGAGAAATTCTTCGTCTTCAAGGACAAAATCATGGACCTAGATCGCGAAGGGCAATTGAAGTTGATGATGAGAAGTTTAGTTCAAACCAATTCAGTAACGCTTTTTACTTACCCAATATTGTCATGACCTGTAGTTTTGTTGAAGAAAATATAGCGCAAGACAACCAAAACAACAATCAGAAAAGAATGATTAAGTTTGGACACTTTGAGCACTTTTATGTAAATAAATTTTTATATCTTCGTATACTAAGTGATGTGGCTTTTGTAGGACAGGGATCGACAAGACAATATGAAGAACTAGTAGATGATCATGATGATTGGGGAAGGACTCTTGTGATTCGCCGTAGATGCCAAAAAAAGAGTTCGCATAAAGAGTAAACAAAGCGACATATCATGGAAAAGATGGAAGGAGACTAAATCCAAAACATTGAGTCTGCATTCAAAGAAGAAGAAAATAAAGGCACAACACTACCAAGAGTGGCATCGACCAATTATATTTGGAGAATATTTGCCAAATTGGTTTTACACAAAGTTTACATGCGATGGCACAAAAGCACTATGTTGAAATTTCAATGAAAAGGAAGCGAAAGATGCAACTCCATCATATCAATCACCAAAAAATGCTCAAAAGTTTTCTCCTAAAGATGAAAATCCATTATTCCCATCACCAAAAGATGATCCACATCTATCTTCTAGAGTTGAAAATGCATGTATGGCTAAAATCACATTCTCTGACGATGATCTTCTGTTTGGTGACACATTTCATAATTGCCCTTTATTCATGGAGGGTTTTGTTCGTGATAAAAGGGTGAACAGAATCCTAGTCGATGGAGGATCTGGAATCAACATCCTTCCTATTCGCACAATAAAAGAACTGGGGATATCAATAGCAGATCTTACTTATAGTTGCTTAATGACCCGAGGATTCAATCAAGGAGGACATAGGTCCATAGGTTCGGTGAAAATAGACCTCACCATCGAAGAGTTGCAATCAAGCGTTTGGTTAAATGTAATTGATGCAAACACTTCATATAAAATTTTTCTTGGTAGTCCATGGGTATCGAGAACAAAGTAAACCCATTTACGTACAACCAATGTTTGAAGTATTATAAGAATGGAGTTGCAAAAAGAATTATTTTAGATGATGATCCATTCATTGATGTTGAAGATCACTTTGTTGACGCAATGTTTTACTTGAAGAAATATTCCAAAAGTTGATGAAATTTCATCCAGAGATGTCAGACTCCTTAACAAGATGGCTAAGGTAGCAGTCGGTAAGGCAAAAGTTAGGAACACAAATAAAATAAAAAAATTAAAGCTCCCTTTCTAGACTACATTATGACTTTATGCTCTTCACTGAGGTACGTAGGAAGCTTAGATTACTTTTACTCTAGGTTTTACTTTTACTCTAGGTTCAGTCATAAAAAGAAAAAAAAATATAACGTCGCCATGTGAACATCATGTTGATTCTTTGCTAACTTTGAAGACAAATCTGCATTTATCCGCAAATCCTATAGAAGTGATTTTTGTACATATTGAAGATCTTGAATTCATATTTTCAACCAAAAAATGAATCTCATTATTCCGGCGCTCCTACACCACGTTAAGAATTTTCTTCCACATTCACGCAAAGCTGAATAAATATGAAGATTCAATGACGCATATTTTGAGAAAACTTCAAACATAAATCTGTACTAATCGGTAAATCTTGTGGATTTGATTTTTACATTGATTAAATTTATCGAAGTTATTTTTCAAACAAAAAAAATGCACATGTGAAGTTATCTTTAACATTTGCTCAAAGCTGAAAAATGTAACGTTTTGTTGCAATCCACATATGAACGCTAGCTTATGGTGTCTTTTTCCAATAAACAAAGGAGGCTTGTGGAAAGAAACATTAAAAATTCAAAGTTCAAGACGAGTAGTTTCTAGTTGAAATATAATCCACTCTTTTATTGCTTCAAAAAAAAAAAGAACTATACCCTAATGAGTGAATCAGAAAATTCTAAGCAAATAAAAGAGACATAACTACGAAAAAAGTTTGAAGCTTATGATTTCTTGGGGAATTTTCAAGATCTTCTCTTATAGCTTGTCTAATCTCCCAACTTCATCGTTAGACATCACATTATTTGTCTCGATGATCTAAATCTTGCCCTCCGTAATGGTGACACTATCTTGACTTTTGGATACCTTCGCTGATATTGGTTAATAAGCGACGTCACCCTTTTTTGTCTTGGAAGTCAATCCTTTTAATTCTTTCTCCATATCTGCTAGAGTTACTTCAAGTTTCTCTGTAAATCTATCAAACTTTTCATGTGCCAGCTTTGCACCATCGGGATGGCGTTGCGCATTAGAGAGGGTATTTTCATGTGAAGCTTTATTCGTTTTTGATGATCTAAAAGTATCATACTCTACGTATGACTTGAAAAATTCTCTACATGCTCGTCTAAATAAGAGGCACCAACGGTGGTTTGCCATCAAAGGTGTAACTAAAAAAAAGAGACACCAAGTGTTGTTCGTCATTAAAGTTTAAACTAGAGAGAAAGAGATGCCATGTGTGGTTCATCGTCGAAGTCGCAACTGCAAAAACAAAGAGAAAAAAAGAAGTTTCTACGTTGTATCATCTTAATAGCTCTTATGTCATGGTTATCGGTTAGTGGAACTCGCACAAAAGTTATTGTATTTTTATATACGTCAGTTTATTTTATTTTCAAATATATTTCAGAGTTATGTTGTATCCTTGTTATATACACAATGTTTTCATCATGTTTTTAAACAACTTTTCATTATATTGCACTTGTTTTAAAGTACTTTATACTTAAATAAGTTCAGTTAATTATTTTTGATTTGAAAAGAGACAAGGTAAGTGTTCCTTTCAGAATGTCTGTCAAGCCTATGTTGTTTTAGCATTCCAACTCTCATACTCATACATTCAATGTACTAGTGCCAATTGTCCTGCATCGTATGATGATGCAGCCGTAGGTAACCATGATAATCAAGCAACACATCATTGATCTAGTGAGCACTCCAGAGTTAATTGGTGAGCCTCCTTGCGTTCTGAAGAACTCTTTTTTATTTCTTTCAAGTATTATATTATTTCATTAACGATGTCATGTTGTTTATCCCAACATCCATCTCCGTCTTTTAGTGGCTTCATAAGCAGTCAGATGTTAGTACATTGAGTCTTTTTATTATCATTTATTATTGTTAATATTTAAGGTTGACACTTTTGGACAAGTTTAATGTTTTACCTTTAAGCATTCTTAATTATTTTATTATTCAGTTTAGTTAAGTGACAATGATCTTTATGGATATGCATATTTACACTCGGGGCTTGACAAACTTGGTGTCTGAGAACAAAGTTAAAGGGTCCTAGAGGGTCTATGAAGTCGTGTCTATAGAGTCCTAGTAATTGGTAGGAAGCATGCCACATCCATTAGTAGGAGGCTACAACATTTAGGAATTCCTTCACTTGTTTAATTAACTTTTTGTGCGGTTAGAGTTTGATCACTAAAAGGTTTCCCTCTACTTTGTGATTTTACGTGTTACAGATAATTATGCCTCCACGAAGAGCAGTAAGAGGTCGTCCGTCTAGGAGTAATGTTGAGGAACAAGAGTTACCCAATGCACCTAAGTGCAACGGCAAGAATTACCCAATGCATGTGAGTTCTTAAGAACGAGTGCGCCAAGTTTTACTAGTTCGAGAACTATTGAGGATCTAGAGAACTTCACTGAGGAACTAAAATAGGTATTAGAGGTGAATCATGTTTCTAACACTGAATGAGTTGAGCTAGTTTCATATATATTGTAGAATGTTGCTAGGACTTTGTTTTACAATAGAAAGAGGGTAGATTTGACACTCTAGAAGTTCCATGACCTAGTAGAGTCATACATGATGAACAGAGCCTTTAAAAAATATTTCTAATCCTAAACTAGTGTATTTAAACTAACTAGGAAGTGTTAGAGTAAAAACTTCAAGGAACGACCATGACGTTTAGAGACTAGTGAAATTGTTGTTAGTGCGCCTTGGAATTTTTCAAGGGGTTTTACAAGTTCGAATTTAGTAAAATTCTATAAAAAGGTATTAAACATATATTAGCGTGTGTTTAGGGTCGAAAAAACTTAATATGACTCCCAAAGGACACCCAAGGACCCTAACATTAGACCCCAAAAGTGTCAAATTGACAGTTGCTAAACGACGGACCAAATGACTAGCCACCGATGGTGGTTGTAGGTCCATACATAGAAAATTTTTAAAATGGATTACAAAATCCCCTCTATGATACCAAAGAAGGAGTGCTAGTACGGGGTCATCGATTGGTCTACGGGTCGTAGACGAGCCTTCATCGGTTGGCAATCGAGTAGATTGTCCGAATTTTAGTTAGGTTGGGTTAAATAGTTAGTAAGTTCATTAATTAATTAAGGATAACGAGTGGTTAATTAACTTAGTTAAGGACTATATAAGCTACCCTAATTCATAAGGCATAAGCACTCGAGTTTTCCTCCATCAAACTTAAAGGAATCTTAAGCTATAAAAGCATTTAACTATTGGGATCTCTTTCCCCAAGAGGCTGTTGAAAATTGATTTCCAAATATGTCTAAAATATGGGAATTAATCTAATTTCATGAATTGTACTTCAAGTTGATTTAATTTTGAATTGTTTTGGTTTATCTTAATATATTATTATTGTTTAATGGTAGAATTGATGTATTACTTCGTCATTGACCTAGTTTTCATGAAGGATTCATGATTGAACCTTTTTGCCTAACCCTAGATATAAATTGCACTTGTAGATGATTAGGTTTGTTGGAATTGATTATGTTATTGTTTAATTCTCTAAATTATTATGATGGTGATTGAATAATTGGATAATTGTGACGAACTATGGGTAAGATCTTGAAGGTGATGCTTGAAGGCTATTAGTAAGACCTTTAGACTATGAGTTCTCTGCTTCAATAATGATGCTTTGTTATTGATGATGATATTCAATAGAAGTATGAATATGTGAATAGAATAAGAAGATGATGATATGATGATTATGATGCCATGTTATGAGTATGATAAATTATGAGATCTTGATAGGGGTATTATCATGCAAGTTTGAATGAGATTCTCTTATGTGACTTATTATGATATGATTATTTTATGATGATCTCACTAATGATGGTTTGTGATGAAAGGAATTTCTCATCATTTACATAATGAGGTAATGACATGATTATACAAGGGGTTAGTCTCCAATGCCCTATATTAAGATTAATGATTAGGAATGACTTAAAGGAATTTCAAAAAGGGACTTTAGATTAGCACTAAGAGAACTAGGTATGAGAGTTGTCCCTTCCCAACGTGGAAAGGTAGGTTCACAATGGTTCTCATGAGATGGAGACAAAAATGCAATTGTGCATAAAGAGGGTTTCTAGTATATTTCCTAGGTCCTATAGAGGAATACTAGCTAGTACATCCACCTAGAATTCTATGTTCATGTTATGGTTCTACCTTATCAAGTAGAGCACCTTTTTTAGGTGTAGGTTTCATGACATTGGATTCCATGTTTAGCTCACGTGGTGTAATATCGCTTAAGGCAATTGTTCCCGAAAGTAAACTGAATGAATGAAGTAATGAAGATGAAAACTAACTCTTCTGACTTAAGGGGTTATGCTTAGTGTATGTAGGGGTATGAGACTCTATCTATACGTAGAACAAGTTGTCCTTGATGGGAGTCGTAGGAGGTTGTTCTTAGGTTATTATGAACTGATGATGTCATGAAATGTCCATATGTTTTTTTTATATGATATTAGCTTCACTTGATGAACATGATATTGGTCTAAATTTATATACATGATGACTATATATGATGATATGCATATAAAGCAAGGCATTACTTATGGTTCCTTTTCTTATTGAATTGATTATGTGGGGTGATAGGGCTTCATATGAGCTTGCACTTGTAGGCTTGGGATGAGATTGTAGGTAAGCGACTTGTATGTTGATGATAAGATGATTTTATGATGATGTTTTCCTTGTTTATGAACATGTTTTATGTTATTGCGATCTTGACTTGAATATGCTCTATTGTATGTGCATAAAAGCTTTCAAAATGACTTAGGATGTTTCTACAGAAATGGTCCCTTTTGTGCATGATTTCAAAGGTTTTATGCGCATATGTTTCCATAGTTAGTACAAGTGGTTGTACTAACACATATTCTTTATATATTTCTACTAATATGTAGGTTTGGGTTGTTTTAGTACTTAGAGGCCATTTTCTAGAAGACTTGGACATCTTTCCCAAGTTGTTTGTGAGTCCTCAATGTTCGAGAATGGTGCCACCTTTCTATCTTAGGAGTATTCCTTATGTCTAAAGATGCTTGTTTCTTTCCATATTCTTGAGACTATTGTTGCAAGCCTATATATGACATATTGTACTTGTAAAGTCTATGACCGAATGTTGTAATTCTCTTTAGTTATTAATATGTGAGAAAGATATTAGACTCTAAATGAATGTTTTTATGATAAATAAGAAGTCTATGTGAACTTCATAAGCGATGAGTCTATGTAAACACCATATGTGATATGCGAGAATCTAAGCATACTTCACTATGTAAAAGTTTAGAATTTTCTTCATTTTCTTTACCTATGATATGTCATGATGAATACTAAGGTCTAGTCTAAGTCCTCTTCGAGGAAGAATATGTCGGTTACATCTAGGGGGTGCTCCTAAGTCCTGAAAAACTTGGTATCAGAGCGTGATACTGAGTAACCTTAGGATTGATTTCTCATTAAACCGCTTATATATAGAGTTTTGTTCATAATTGTGCAGCGCGCCACACTTATGAATGAGTGGCTATGTGATGCTTAGGAAATTTTCATCTTCATTGAAATCCTATGTCGTGCCTCAAGAGTCTTAACTCTATGTATCTTGTTTCATCTATCCCTTTTATTGTGGTTATAGGCTATGACTACTAAAAGGGAAGCTGCAAGAAGGGTTGAAGAGGATATTGCTAAAGCCGGAGATCCTCGCTAAGACAACCAAGATCCTCAAAAGGGAAGTCAAGCCCCTCCTCACGAACAAGTTCCTTTGGGTGGTCAAGTTGGTTATTCCTCCTCCTATGATGGATGGAGAGATAAGGTCGGCTTTTCTATGTTTTGATCAATCTATTAGTACTCAAGCCCAAGATGTAGATGCTCAATATAAAGCCATGATGGCTTAAGCAAACTGGGAAGTTTGACCCCATGTGAACCAAAATGCTAGTACCATGGCTTCTCTCTTGAGGGACTTCACTATGATTAACCCGCCAATTTTATTTGGGTCTAAGGTGAATAAAGTCCCCCAAAACGTTCTTGATGAAGTCTAATACATCTTCTATGATATGGGGTGAGTTCTAACGAGAAGGTCGAGCTAGCCGCTTATCAACTCAAGGATGTCGCTCAAACTTGGTATACTCAATGGAGGGACAATAGATCTTTGAGAGCAGGTCCCATTAGTTGGGAGGTGTTTAGAAGGGATTTTCTTGATAGGTTCTTACTAAGGTAGAAAAGGGAGGCTAAATTTGAAGAATTCATCAACCTTCGTCAAGGAGATATGAGTGTACTTGAGTACTCTTTGAAGTTCACTATGTCGTCTAAGTATGCCTCTTCTTTGGTTTCAAACACAAGGGATGACATGAACCGTTTTATGATAGAAGTGTCCGATGATTAGTGATGCTTCATGACAACATGTATATTTCTCATTTGATGGTGCATGATCAACAAGTGGAAGACAGTAGGATCAATATGAAGATTAAGGACGCTAAGAAGACAAAGTCTTATGACGGAGGTACTTCTAACGGAAGGTAGGAAATTCAAGACAAACCTACTTTCAAGAAAAGGTTCTCCAACCAAGTTCCTTCTATGTTTTCCAAGACTAGTGATGATAGGGTGTCTAACCCTAGGTCCCAAAGGGAAGATGTGGTGATTCAACAAGCAAGAAACCTACTTGTACCAAGTGAGGTAAGAAGCGTGTGGGTGAATGTCTAGTTAAGACGGATAATTGCTTAGGTTGTGGTAAGAATGGCCAAAAGATAAGGGATTTTTCTAAGATAAGGGGTCAAGAAAAGCGGATTATCCAAACTCAAGAAAAAGCTTCTTATTCAGATGCTCTAAAGAAGAACTGCGTCTATGCTCTCCGCTCTAGGGGTGATCAAGAGGAATCTCCCGATGTTTTCACCGATATGTTACAAGTATTTCCATTAATGTCTATGCTTTAATTGATCTCTGTGCCACTTTATCTTTTATGAATCCTTTAGTGGACATGAAGTTTTATATATCGCCTAATGTTTTAATTGAACCATTTACGGTTACTACCATGGTGGCTGACTCGGTTATTGCCAAAAGAATCTATAGGAGTTGTCCTATGATGTTGGCCAAAAGAGTTACTATGTTAGATTTGGTAGAACTTGATATGGTCCATTTTAATGTCATCTTGGGTATTGATTGGTTGCATGCTTCTTTTGCTTCCATAGATTGTAGAACAAGGTATTCAAGTTAAATTTTCCTAATGAACCCATCTTGGAGTGGAAGGGGGGAAACTCAATTCCTAGACGTCTATTCATTTCATGTATAAAAGCGTATAAGATGATATCTAAGTGGTGTATCTACAATATTTTAAGGGTCAAAGACCAGGCTCCGAAGCTTCTCCTTTAGAGTCGTTCCCCATGGTGAAGAATTTTCCAGAAGTATTTCCCAATGACTTGCCTAAAATTCCTCCCAAATGGGAAATAGACTTCGGTATTGACTTGTTGCCGAATACGAATCCCATTTAAATTCCTCCTTATCGGATGGCTCCGGCTGAATTGAAATAGTTGTAGTCTCAACTCAAAGATATACTAGTCAAAGGTTTCATTCAACATAGTATTTCTCCATGGGGTGATCCGATATTGTTTGTGAAAAAAAAGATGGGTCCCTTAGGATGTGCATTAATTACCATAAATTCATTAAGATCACCATAAAGAACAAGTATCATCTCCCTAAGATCGATGATTTATTTGATCAACTCCAAGGTAGGATTTACTTTTCAAAAATTGATTTGAGGTCTGGATATCACAAACATAGGGTGAGAGGTGAAGATATTCCTAAAACGGCTTTCCAAACTAGATATGGTCACTATCAGTTCCTAGTTATGTCTTTTGGGTTAACAATGCCTTGGAGGCTTCCATGGACCTTATAAATAGAGTGTTCCAGAATTACCTTGATTCCTTTGGAATTGTCTTTATTGATGATAACCTTGTATATTCCGAGAGTGAGGATAAGAATATGGGCAATATTAGGGTGGTTTTTCAAGTCTTCAAGGAAGATCAACTCTTTGCAAAATATAGTAACTGTGAATTTTGGTTGAGATCGGTTGTGTTTCTTAGTCATATTATCTCAAGTGAGGGTATAAAGGTCGAACCAACAAAGATTGAAGCGCTCAATAACTGGACTAGACCTTTGTCTCCAACTGATTTTGAAGTTTCTTGGGCCTAATCGGGTAACATAGAAGGTTTGTCGATGGGTTTACGTCTACTGCATCTCCTTTGACAACACTAACCCAAAAGAATATTATGTTTGAGTGGTCGGAGGCTTGTGAAAGAAGCTTCCAAGAATTCAAAGATAAGCTTTCCTCTGCTCTAGTATTGACCTTAATGGAGGGTACTAAGGGTGTTGTCGTTTATTGTGATGCTTCTTGCGTAAGTTTTGGTTGTGTCCTTATGAAACATTGTAAAGTGATAGCTTATTCCTCTAGACAACTCAACGTACATGATAAGAAATATGCATCTAATGATCTTGAATTAGAGGCCGTAATGTTTGATTTTAAAATATGGTACATTACCTCTATGGTGTTCATATGGATGTATTTACTGACCACAAGAGCCTTGAATATGTTTTTCCTCAAAAGGAGTTGAATCTGTGATAAAGTAGACAGTTGGAAATTTTGAAGGATTATGACATAAGTGTCCTATAAAACCTTGGCAAGGTTAATGTTGTTGCGGGTGCTTAAAGTCGTATGATTATGGGTAGTGTATCTCATGTGGAAGAAGCTAATAAAGACCTAGTGAAATATTTTCATAGGTTGGCTCGGTTGGGCGTTCTATTGTACGATTATTTAAATGGTGGTTTTATTGTCCATAATAGTTGAGAATCATCTTTAATGGTTGAGGTGAAGTCTAAGCAACGTCTTTATCCTTTAATGAGTCATTCTCCCAAGGGAGGGGCGGATTGTGTACTTAGGTACCAAGGTAATTTGTGTGTACCGGATGTTGATAATTTGAGGGGAATTTTATTGGAAGAAGCTCATGGTTCCTGATATTTTATTCATCCGTGTGCCCCTAAAATGTACTGTGATCTTTTAGAGGTCTATTAGTGGGATGTCTTGAAAAGATTCATAACGGAGTTTGTGGCTAGGTGTTGAAATTGCCAAAAAGTTAAAGTCGAATATCAAAAGTGGGGTGGTTTGATCCTACTTGGAAATGAGAAGACAATAATATGGACTTCGTAGTGGGTTTGCCTCAGACATGTAGGCAAAATTTCACAATATGAGTTATTCTGGATACGTTGACAAAATCTGCTCACTTTATCTCGTCAAGTCTACTTAATCAGTGGAAGAGTATGCTAGAATGTAAATCAATGAGATTGTGAGTTTACATGGGATCCCTTTCTCCATCATATAGGATAGAGGTGCTCAATTCACTTATCATTTTTGGAGGGTTTTTTTATAAAGGGTTAGGTACACAAGTGAAACTTAGCATCGTTTTTCATCCTCAAACGGATGGTCAAGAGGCGCGTGCAATTCAAACCCTAGAAGATATGATAAGATCTTGTGTAATAGATTTCAAGGGAAATTTGGACGATCACCTACCGTTTATGAGTTCTCTTATAAAAATAGCTACTATTTGAGTAATTCTATGGAACCTTTTGAAGCATTGTATGGTAGAACATGTAGGTCTCCAGTTTGGTGGTTTTGATTTTTGTGAGTCTTCACTTCTTGGTCCCGAGATAATCTATAAGGATAAAGAGAAAGTTTGGGTGATAAGAGATAGGTTGAAAACAGCCTATAGTCAGCAAAAGTCTTATGTCAACAATCAAATAAGAGATGTTGAATTTTAAGTTGATGATTGGCTATACTTGAAGATCTCACCTATGAAAGGGTGATGAGATTTTTGTAAAAAAAGGATGCTTAGTCCCTGGTATGTGTGTCCTTATCATGTATTGCAACGGGTCGGATAAGTTGTTTATGAGTTGAAACTACCTAGTGAACTAGCTTCGGTTCATCCGGTATTCAATGTCTCAATGCTCAAGAAATATATAGGCGATACGATGTTGATTCTCCCCATCAAAAGGTCAAGGTTGAATGAGAACTTTCTTATGATGAGGTGCTGGTGGAAATCCTAGATCGTTAAGTCAAATAGTTGAGGAATAAAGAGGTGTCCTCCATAAAAATATTATACACTTAGTTGAGGGAGCCACATGGGAGGTCGACGCTGACATGAAGTCCTGCTATCATCGTCTCTTTTCCTTTTTGAGGTTAGTAGTTTCTCATGATAATAAATTAATGAATAACTTGAATTTGACTTGTTTCCTAAGTATGTGCATGTTTTGGTAAGGTTTAAGTCAAAATGAGTTTTCATGAAATAGGCTTTTGTGTCTTACTTGCACTTATTTGAAATGTATGTTTTTTCCTTCTAAAGATTTTAGTGTTTGGTATTGTCTTGAGAAAAAGGATAGCATGGTAACTCTTTAGTGTCATTTTGAGCTCATACTGATGTTTAGAAGGTAGTTCCTCGTAATATGTTATGGAATGCTGAGATCTTATATGTTGTGAATTGTGATTTGACTTCCTATGTGTAATGCCTTGTTTATGTGTTGAATGGAGTTGTGAAGTACTCCTATGAGTTTGTATTCACTGTTATTTTGTTTTTTCGTTCGTTAGGGTGTTAGTATAGAATCTATCCTCTCCCTACAAAAAGTTTTAAGTGTTAATCAGGGACGAATGTTCCTGGGGGGATAATGTAACATTCCGAATGTTCCATGACCTAGCTAGAGCCTCACATGATGAACCAAGCCTTCAATCAATTTTTCTAAGCGTAAAGTAGTGTATTGAAACTAAGTAGGAAGTGTAAGAGTCAAAACGTCAAGAAATGACCAAGACATCCAATAGACTAGTCAAATTGATGCTAGTGTGCCTTGGAATGTTTCAAGAGGTTTTAAAAGTTGGAATTTTTCTCAATTTAGTAAAAATATGTTAGAGTGTGTTTAGGGTTGAAAATTCAGGGTAAGAATGTCAAATTGATAGTGGCTGAACGATGAACCAAACGACGAGCTGTCAATGTGTCAACGGCCCGTCGATAGTGGTCGTAGTTACATACTTTGCCATTTTTAAAATGTCTTCCAAAACCCCTTCTCTATCACAAACTACGACGTGCCAGTACAAGTCCATCGATTGGTTTACGAATCGTAGACGGGCCTTCGTCATTTGGCACTCAAGTAGACTGTCAAATTAGTTATGTTGGGTTAATTAGATAGTTAATTAATTATGGGTTAAGGGGTGGTTAATTAATTTAGTTAAGGAATATATAATCTAATCTATGTCCTTAACTAACTAAACACCTCATTATTCCCAAACCCAATTCTCTCAAACTTCTCTCTACTTTCTCTCTCTTTTCCCAAAGACCCCTTTGAAGACCAAGGTTCACTAGGGCTCGAAGACTCATATTTTTATCCATCAAACTTAAAGGAATCTTAAGTTATGGAATTTATTCACTCTTGGGATCTCTTTCTCCAATATGCTCTTGAAAATTGATTTCCTAATATGTCTAAAACAAGGGTTTTCATCTAATTTCGTAAATTGTCTTTCAAATTGATCTAATGTTGAATTGTATTGGTTTATATGGTTATGTTATGATTTTTAATGCTATAATTGATGTAGTTCTTGTTCTTTGAACTATTTTCCCTGAAAGATCCATGATTGAACCTTTTTATGTAACCATAGCTATGAATTGAACTTATAGATGATTAGGTCTGTTGGAAATAATTATGTTATCGTTTAAATCACTATATTATGATGATGGTGCTTGAATAATTGGATAATTATGATGAATTGAGATAAATATCTTGATTATCATTGTTGGGGGCTATTGCTAAGACCTTTATGACTATAAGTTCTCTACTTCAATAATGATGGTTTGTTCTTGATGATGATATTCAATTGAAGTATGATTATGTTAATATCATAAGAAGATGATGAGATGATGATTATGATGTCATTTTATGAATATAATTGATTCTCAGATCTTGATAGGGGTATGATCATGCAAGTTTGAATGTGATTCTCTTGTGTGCCTTATAATGTTATAATTGTGATGTGATGATCTCATTAATGATGGTTTTGGAGGAAATGAACTTCTCATTGTTTACACCCAATTTTAACCCTCTCCGATAGTAATTAATTAATGAGCTTCCCAAGTTTGAAAAATTTTAAATAATTGATTTTATAAATATAAAATATATATAGTATTAATCTAGCATGTAAATTATTTTACATAATGTTATAACACTTTTTATTAATTTTTAGATAATGCATATGTTTTACATAATTATTCATATAATTATCCTATTTTTATCATTATTAAAAATAAAATAATAATAGAAATAATATTAATATATAGATTTTCTTTTATATAAATATTTGGTTAACTATTTAGCTACATGATAGTTTTCATTTTAGTTAATTTTCGCAATTAAATCAATTACTTCATTTTGTAAAGAAGCTTATTATTTAATTTATATTAATTCACCATACTTAATCACCAACCGAATTTACTAATTTAATTTAATTGCGCTGCATTTACCAATATGCAAATTTATATATTCCCCAATCTTTGAATTTTGAGCAGCCCTCCCGAGCAAATTCCGATATTTGGGACCAACCTTTTCAATATCTAGCCCACCAAATTAATTTCCAATTCCCCCCCCCCCTTCATCTAATTCCCAAACCAACCCAATTTCATTTTAAATGACCCAACCCATTTAAGTTAGTTCCATATACCCAACCCATTTTCTCCATTAAGGACCGACCCAGATTCTTTTCAAAAAGTAACCCACTGCTGTTTCAACAGTACACGACCTCAATTCCTCATCTGTACCCGCTCTCCGCCTAAACTCGACCACCACCAATGTCCCATCGTGTGAGCAGCACCTGCTCGTACAAGTTGTACATTGGTTCTTCCTCTCTTCCCCTTTTCTCCCATAACAGATGATGTTCCTCCTTCCAAGTTCGTACGACAGTAGCAGTAGCAAGCAAAATGGCCCTTTGGACTCGAGATCAAGCAACGTCGAGCTTCTAGGGTCGAGAATCGATTCAGACCACTCCCATCAATTTTGAGTTTTGCTGAAAATCGGCCTTATGGTACAATGGACATCTCTTTTTGGTTCTAGAAAATTTTGAATTTTGAGGGGATGGGCTTTGAATCCGTTTGGGCTTACCTTTTCTCCCTCTTTCCCAACCCTAATTTTTTCCCTACTTAAGCTTCTTGTTCTCAACTGTAGAGGGGGGATTTTTTTTGGTAGAAGTTTGAAAGCGAATTCTCGGAGCTAAAATCTTTTTCTTTCTCTAGTAAAAAACAGTTTGAAAGCAGTTTGTATAATAAAAAACACACACACACACAAACACACACACAAACACACACACACACACACACACACACACACACACACACAAACACACACACAAACACACACACACACACACACACACACACAAACACACACAAACACACACACACACACACACACACACACACACACACATATATATATATGTTGAGGGTTGAACTTGAGGAAACAATACACAATTGTTTGTATATGCTTCGAAGTAGGGAAGAAGTTAGATTTTATTTAGTTCCTTGTTTTCTTTTGCCTCTTCTCTACTCATCGGAGTTCTTGGAGTGTGTTCCAGTGGTAAAGTTGTTCGCAACTCGTATGTCGCGTCGACTGTCCGTAAAGAGGTAAGAATTGACCCTTTAATTTCTCGCTTTGCTCCTTTCTCTATTATATCCGATGGCGTCGGAGAATCGCATTTGTATTGATGGTTGGCTAATTAGCTATGTTTGGTTTATATTTGATTTACTTTACAGTTTTGAGTGTCTGTTCTTAGTTGTTTACATGTATTAGTCATGGCATTGATTTGAAATTATGTAGAAGGCGATGTTGTTTCTTACTTTATGTATTTAAGTGAGCTTTATTGCTCTTCCATTTTAAATTGTTTATTTGAATGTTATTAAGCCTACATTATTTCTGTTCATGATGTTCTTTAGTTTTCAGAAGTTTACTTTAAAGAGTCTAAATATAAGAAATGAATAAATTTCGGCCATGGTAGAAATCAGTCTTTCAGATTTTATTTAAAAGCGTAATTTAATCGTGTTCTATCATCGAAATAGCGTTCTTAGTCATAATTGGAAGTGTGTAGTACTACTGCCGTTCTTTATGTTTGGGGATATGATAATGTCGTACTTATATTGTTAGAGTTTTCTTAGTCTTTCAATAGTGGCATTATGTTATATTCATCACCTTATGTCTTCTCATAATAGGAGTGTTTAGTTCGTTGGATATAATATTATTTTCTTCTAAAATGCTTGGGCTGGTTGTCATCTTTAAAATTTATGCTTTTCAACATAATGAATTAACATTGATTTCCTTTGGTAGAGTTGGTTTTGATTATTGTGTGAGACAGATTATTTGCTAAGCTTTGTAACGTTTTTTTTGTTTTGGTCCTTTTTGGTTTGGCTATTGTTTAGTGTGGGTTCCCTATTCAATCCCTATAACATGATCTCCTCTTGATGGGCCTCTCTCTTTTTTGACTCTTATTTCCATCTGTTCTAGTATATATGCATGTTTTTTTTGTGTACAAGGAGAAAACAAATTTTGACTAAAATTTCTTGTCATTCGTTAATTTTTCTTCTTTAGTTTCTCTTAAAAGTTTGTTCGTCTTTTTTAGTCTCAATAATCGGGTTTGGTCTCTTTAATGATCAATTTATTAATTGACTTTATATCAATAGAAGTAGGCATCATTTATTCTTTTTATGGTTAATACTAATATTTTCTCTTTATTTGTGGCATGAATCTGTCTTAGTTCGTGCTGGATCTCCTCCTTGCGTTCTGACTCGGGCTGTAAAGTCCTACACTCGTTCTTCTTCATCTATCTGATCTTAATTCCGAGTCAGCCAACAGAATCAACGGGCAGGTCCCCCAAATTCGAGGAATATGGAGTCAATTGAAGAACTGAAGAAAATGGATCATTAGGGCCAAATTTTTAAGTTTAAGATTCATATTTTTTATCATTGGTCCTAAGCCCGTTTAATTATTTTTATCTTATTGTATTCTTAGAATTTAGGACAGGTACAGGTGAAGTGGGCCAAAAGCCCAAAACAAATGTGTTAAAAATCCGAAAGCATGTGGGTCCAAAATCTGGTCTAGGCAGACATAACATGGGATTGGGCCCAAAATCTCTCTCTCTATCTCTCTCTTATATCTATTATTATCTGCTTATTCGTCGTTAGCTTTAAAGTTGGAAATCTCTAATCCCTGCGGAAACATTATATCATTTTAGTTAAGTAAAGCCGATTAAGTAAACAAACTTAAAAGTATTTTTTTGCAAAAAAATTGAATAAATCTCTTAGATAATAAGTTTAATATTCTTTTTTTAAACAACTCTATGACATATTTGTATTATCTCTGAGAAATATTTTTTTTGCGATCTTAAGTTTAGCCAAAGATAATTAGTTGTCGGATAACCGCATGTTAACGGATATTTTAGGTGCTTAACACCTTCCTAAAATATAGACATGAATCCTCGAACCCTTTAAATTTTTTTCACTAGACTTTACTATTAACTCTTTTGGAAACAATGGTTTTCTTAATTTTCTCACCATTACGTGGCGACTCAAAAATGTCGAAAGAATTACAAATATACTTTTCTGATAAAACACTCATCATATACATAATAAGCTAATTATATGATTATACAAGGGGTAGTTCTTATGTCTTATATTAAGATTGATGATTAAGAATGACTTAATGGAATTTCAAAAATAGACTTTAGCTTAGCACCGAGCAAACTAGATATGAGAAGTGTCCCTTCCAAATGTGGGGAAGGTCGGTTCATAATGGTTCTCATGATATGGAGACTAAAATGCAATTGTGCGTAAAGAGGGTTTCTAGTATATCTCATATCCTTAACTATGTTGCCTCAGTAGGATTACTAGCTAATGGATCCGCCTAAAATGCTATGTTCATGTTTTTGGTTCTACCTTGTATGTAGAGAACCTTCTTTCGGTGTAGGATCTCATGACACCGAATTCCATGTTTAGCTCACACGATCTATTATCGGTTAAGGCGATTGTTCCCAAAATCAAAATGAATGAATAAAGTAACGAAGATGAACACTAACTAGGGTGAAATAAGGGGTTCTACTTAGTGTAGGTAAGGGTATGTTATTCTATCTATAATTTGCACAAGTTGGCCTTGAGGGGAGTCCTAGGAGGTTGTTCTTATGTTATTATGCATTGATGATGTAATTAAATGTATATATGTTTATTCTATATGATGTTAGCTTCACATGATGAACATTATATTGGCCTAAATTTATATACATGATAATTACTACACATTATGGTATGTATATGAAGCAAGCAAGGTATTACTTATGGTTCCTTTTTTGTTGAGTTGATTATATGGGGTTATGGGGCTTCAAATGAGAATCGCACTTGTAGGCATGGGATGGGATTGTTTGTCAAGGTCTTGAATGTTGATGATATGAACTAAAGAACATGAAATATTAATATGTCTTTATGATGATGTTTTCCTTGTTTATGAACATGTCTTATGTTGTTTAGATCCTTGACTTCTATATCCTCTATTGTATGTGCATAAATGCTTTCAAAATTACATAGCATGTTTATGAAGAAATGGTCCATTTTTGCATGATTTCAAAGGTTTTATTCGAATATGTTTCCATACTTCGTATAGGTTATATGGGCATTTCGTGCGAGATTGTCCAAAAAATAAGCAAGGAAATGGTAATGGAGGCAATAGATCGTAGTGCTCTTAAGTTGCTCTACCAGACATAGTTGCACCTAGAGGAACTAATTTTGATACTGGAAGAGGACTAAACCACCTCTACGTGATCACAAGTCGCCAAGAGAAAAAAGATTCATCAAATGTTGTCACTGGTATGATTTGAGTCTTTAACTTTATTGTTTATGCCTTGCTAGATCCAGGAGCGAGCCTATCTCTTTCAACTAAATATAGTTGTTATGAACAACTTAGTGAACCATTTAATGTTTCCACACTTGCTGGTGAGTCCATTCTAGCAGAAAAAGTCTATTGTGATTGTCCTGTTTTCGTCAATCACAAGAGTGACTTGGCTGATTTAATTGAGTTAGACATGGTAGCTTTTGATGTCATTCTTTGTATGGATTGGCTTCATGCCTTTTATTTTTCAATTGATTGTTCCACTAAAGTAGTCAAGTTTCAGTTTCCAAATGAGCCAGTCTTAGAGTGGAAAAGTAGTTCAGTTTTGCCTAAGGGTAGTTTCATTTCGTACCTTAAGGCAAGGAAGTTAGTTTTTTAGGGTGTGTCTATCACTTAGTCTGAGTTAATGACTCAAGGGTTGAGGTACCTCTTATTAAATCAGTTCCAATAGTAAAAGAGTATCCAGAAGTTTCTCTAGATCATTTTCCTGGAGCCCCTTCGAAATATAGACTCCAGTATATATAATCTACCAGATACTCGTCCGATATCTATTCCTCCAGATAGAATGGCACCATCAGAGTTGAATGAGTTAAAAGAGCAGTTGAAGGATCTATTAGATAAAGGCTTTATTAAACCAAGTGTCTCACCTTAGGGCATTCCATCTTATTTGTGAGGAAGAAGGATGGTTTCCTTATGATGTATATAAACCATCGTCAGTTGCACAATGTTACCATAAAGAACAAGTATCATCTTCCAATGATTGGTGATCCTTTTGATCAGCTTCAGGGTGCTTCCTATTTCTCTAAAATTCTAATCACATCAGGTAACATTAATTAATAGTAAGGGAATGTAATATTCCAAAGAAACTTTAAAGAATCTTATATGGTCATTATGAGATTTTGGTCATGTCTTTTGGTTTAACTAATGCACCGCCAGCGTTCATGGACCTTATGAATAGAGTCTTCAAACTTTTTATAGATATGTTTGTTATCATTTTCATTGATGACATACTAATGTATTCAAGGAATGAAGATGATCATGCTAGTAATCTCACAATAGTTCTTCAGACTTTGAAAACTAAAGAGTTGTATGCCAAGTTCTCAAAATGTGATTTTTTGCTTCAGTTTGTGGCGTTCTTAGGCCACATAATTTCTGGTGATTGAATTAGAGTTGAAACTCAGAAAATTAAAGTAGTGCAGAATTGGCCTAGACCTACCTTTCTAACTAATATTAGGAGTATTTTAGGTTTGGCTAGATATTATAGAAGGTTTGTAAATGATTTTTTATCCATTTCGTCCCCTTTGACGAAGTTGACTTAGAAAACAGTGATGTTTCAATTGTCCGAAGCTTGTGATAAAATCTTTCAAGATTTGAAGAATAGGTTGACTACTACCCCATGTTTTACTTTAGCGGAAGGTAATTAAGGTGTTTTAGTGTACTGTGATATAAAGTTGTCTTGGGTTGTGCCTCCTGATATTTGAAAGTCCATGAGAAGAACTACCCAACCCATGATTTAGAATTGGTTATTGTAGTATTCACTTTGAAGATATGGAATCATTATTTGTATCGTGTTCATATTGATATATTCACTAATCATAAGATCCTTCAGTGTGTGTTCACTCACAAAGAGCTTAATTTAAGACAAAGGAGATGGTTAGAATTACTCAAAGATTATGACATGAGTATTCTTTACCACTCATGTAAGGCTATTGTTGTTGCCGATGCCTTGAGAATATTGCCTATGGGTAGCACTGCTCATGTTCAGGTGGAAAAGAGAGAGTTAGAATAAGATGTGCATAGGCTTACACACATAGGAGTATGACTTATGGATTCAACAAAAGGAGGAACAGTTGTGAAGAATGGGGTTGAATCATCACTACTGTAAGAAGTCAAAAAAAATCAAGACCATGATACCATTTTTCTTGAGTTGAAGACAAATGTTCAAAAGAAAAATGTATTAGCTTTTGAAAAAGGGTAGATGGTGTATTGATATATCAAGGTAGATTGTGTGTATCTATGGTGGATGGACTCTAAGAGAGGATCCAAGCTAATAGCTTCAGATATTCCATTCATCAGGGTTCCACAAAGATGTATCGTGATTTTATAGAATTGTACTGGTGGAATAGCACAATGAAGGGCAATGCAGAATTTGTTGCTAAGTATCAAAATAACCAGTAGGTGAAAGTTGAGAACCAAAGGCCCGGTGGTTTGGCGTAGAATATAGAACTTTCCGGTTTACCAAGGTCAAACATGCAACATGACTTTATTTGGGTGATTCTAACATAATCACAAAATCATCCCATTTTTTACGGGTAAAGACTACCCATTAAGTAGAACATTATTCCACGTTATATATTAAGGAGGTGGTAAAACTTCATGGAGTTCCACTCTCCATTAATTCGGACAAAGTTGCACAATTTACTACACTGTTCTGGAGATCTTTTCACAAAGGCTTGGGTTCGAAGGTGAACTTAAGTACTATATTTCATCCGCAAACTGATAGGAAAGCAAAGCGCATTATTCAAACATTAGACGATAGGTTGACGTATTAACTATTTGATTTCAAAGGGAACTCAAAGGATCACCTAACTCTCATTGAGTTTGCTTATAACAACATTTATGACTCTAGCGTCCAAATGGATCCTTATGAAGCTCTTTATGGGAGAATATGCAGATCTCCTATTGGATGGTTTGAAGTTGGTGAAGTAGGGTTGATATAACCAAATTTAAAATTCACCAAACTATGGAGAAGGTGTAAGTGATTCAAGAAAGGTTGAAAAAGGCATAGGGTCATTAAAAATCCTACGTTAATGTATGGAGAAGGGAGTAAGAGTTAAAAGTATATGATTGGGTATATTTTAAAGTTTCACCCATGAAGGGTGCTATGAGGTTTGGTAAGATGGGTAAGCGTAGTCCCCAGTATATTGGACCTTATTGCATGTCCAAGAGGACGAGTAATGTAGCTTATTAGTTGGAGATACCATAGGATTTAGCAACGCTTCATCTGATGTGACACATCTTCGTGTTGAAGAAGTGTGTGGGGAATCCTTGATTGATCATTCCAACTGAAAATATTTAGATCAAGGATATCTTGTCTTATAAGGAGATTATTGTTAAGATTCTAGATCGACAAGTTCGCAATTTGAGAACAAAAGAGGTAGAAATAGTCAAGGTTCTTCGGAAGAGCTAATCTGTTGAAGAAGCCACCTGGGAAGCTGAATAGGACAAGAATATGAGATATACACATCTCTTTGAATCCAAATAAAATGTAAACCAAGGTACTAATTTTCCTCTTAGTACTAACTAAATTATGAGTGAGCATGTTCTTTGTTTGCAATTGCTTTGGGGATGTTTGAACTCTATGTTGACACCCTTTGTTTTGTTAGAGTAAATCTCTTTCGGGGATGAATTTTCCAAAGGGGTAGAACTGTAACATCTCGCAACTACAAAGAACTAGAGGGAATTTTAAAATCTGAAATAGTTATTTTATGATAGTGTTTGTGTAAATCTAAAAATTATAAGTTAAACAATTGCGTTTTGGTTAACTTCAATCATCCATAACTCCTAGATCAAGATGATTTACGTGTAGTCCTAGATATTGTTGGAAAATTCTTGGATTGATCGTTCCAACGCCATCAAGTTTTCCCAATTCCGAGTTTGTATGAGTGAGTTATGTCTTTTGGAAGTTGGGCTTTTGTATTGAGGAAATGTCCAATCCATAATTATAAGGGGTATTTTAGTCTTTTCATTTCCCTATTATTTTGAACCACTTTTAGGAGTTTAGTATGATTCAAATAAGATTTTAGTTAGTTTTTGTCATGCACCGAGCTACCCCGAGACGTGGACACAAGACCTAGGACCACAAGTGATCCCAAGCTAACCCTGTTGGCATGATCATGAGCATATTAAAAACAATAAAATAATGCGGAAGCTGAATCATAAATAAAATTAAAGGATGTGGAATACACATATACGATATCTGAGATAAATAAAATATTAATGAGTTTAATACAAAGAAGATATTAACTCAATACTAAGTTTAATCTAACCATGTCTATTAATAACCTCTAACTAACAAGAAATGTTGGGATAGGACCCAGCTAAGTCTAGAAAAATTGAAAGTAAAGGACTAGAAATACGAAAAGAAACTCATGATTATTGTCCTCGGAGAATAAGGACTCACCACTAATTTTACTGAACTCGAGATTAGAAATCGATCTAAGCGTTATCTGGATGCTGAGAACCTAAGCCTAGATCACAAGAATATGTAGCGCATGTACAAAGTTTAAATAATACATAACTCATGTACAAAGTTTAAATAATAAATAACTAAACAAAAACAAAAGCAAGTATAATATTTTGAGCATGATATACTGAATGTTGACCTAACTAGAAGCAATAACCAAATTTATAACATGATGAGGTTGAAAATTCACTAAACTGTAAATATGGTCAGTACAATAAAGTCTGACTAAACTATGAGTGCTACAAATAATTAAGAATGAAACCACATGATCTAAATGTGGAGTCCAATGTATAAGACACATCAAGAGGACCCAATATACTCTGCCAAAGCCATAGAGGCATCTTGGTTTAATCTCTAAACTAGTTACCACATAGGAGATTTACATCCTACGTGGCTAATATTTTAGGACTATTCGAGTACGATGAACCCTAGTCCAACTCTATATTATGCTATTCCCAATTATTTTAGTTGTTAACACATAATGACAGAGTTTCGGTAATACTTCATAGTTAAAGACTGAATGTGAAATATGAGAATGCAACAATTAATCTTGCAATGATGCATTAATGATTGAGGCATGTATAACTGAATAATAGATACGTCAGACCTAGCATGTCCTATTCAAGAAAAAAAGAAATACAAAGCTAGGGTTCTGTAATTCATGTGATAACTAAGTAATAACATTATAATCTGATTTGAAATATAAACACAAGTAATTCATGATTAGCTGTTGTAATTCTACTAAGCCTTAGTCTATTCATAATAAGGGAATCAAAAAGCTAACAGAATTATAGGGACCTAACTTGCGAACGGAACGCACTAGTGAAATCCCACATGCCTAGTGATGAATTATAGGGAGAAATCTTTCGATTTCGCGACTAGAACTGATGGAACCTTTTGGTGTTCTTGACCTTTTTCTCCTCTCTTGGTTCTAATTTTTTATGTTGTAATTAATGATTTGAGTTAGGTAAGTTCTAGTTATTTCTTTAGGATTAAATTGACTTAGACCTCATGATTAGTGTCCAAATAATGTATCTTAGGGGTCCAATGAAATAGGAAAAGACCAAAATACCCCTGAGTTAACTAATGTCGGAATAACAATCAGATTTGACCTACGGGTTGTAGGTGATCCTACGGTCTGTAGCTTCGGGTAGTAAGTTAAGTCTTCTTGACAGGGCTTCACTAAAATGAGCATAACTTTTTACTCAGAGGCCAAATTTTAGCAAACTCATTGGTATTAGAACGAGGATTCAATTATCTATCATATCATAGGTCATGGGACACCTATTTTATTGTGATAAGATTTATGACCATTTGAAGTTGACCTAATCAGAAATTTCCCCTAATTTAGTACTAACCTTCACCTACGGTCAGTAGGTCAATATACGGACCGTATTGGTCGATCGTGGTTTGTGCCTGAGGTTTGGTTAAAGGAGGACTTGATCTAAAGACACAGACCACAATTGTGGTCTACTCTACGGGGTGTAGATCTGTTCCATTGGTCGAGACTTATGCGATTATCTATGTTGGATTTGGGGAGGGGTTGCTGTGGTGAAATACGGACCTACAGCACGGGCCATAGATCAGTCTACAGTCTATGGATGGAGATTGTAAGGTGCACCTACTTTTTATAAAAAGTTGAATGTTGTCTATTTTTGGATACGAAATCTTACATTATCTCCCCCTTGGAAACATTCATCCTCGAATGAAGTCTAAACTAGTTGAGTATGGAGGGAAGAAGTTGCAACCCTACCTTTAGACACTGAGAACTCAACTTCTAACTTACCTGAGTTCCAAGAATATGCAAATACACTCAAAATGCAAGTACAAATTTAAGGAACATGATTATAAGATTGACTTCATGCATGAACAATTGATGAACTTATGAGGAACTATTACCTCGAGTTGGAGTGGAATCTGAATAAAAGAAGTGAGTATAATTCGCTTTCATGGCTTCTTCTACTTCCCAAGTGGCTCCCTCTCTGGACGGAATCCTCCACAAAACCTTGACTGAATTGACTTCTTTGTTTCTCAACCTTCTAACATGACGATCAAGAATATCAACGGATACATCCTCATAAGAAAGTCTATGTTTCACACCGGTACTCTCTAATGGCACTACGGATGTTGGATCACCCACACACTTATTTAATAGTGTGAAGTTAAAAACTGGATGCATTGCTGGCAACTCTAACTCATATGCCACCTTGTCAACCCTATATAAGAACTTTTAGGTCATACATATATAAGAATGAGCCTACCTTGTAACTAAATCTCATCAAACCCTTCATAGATGACACTTTTAAGAAAAACCAAATTATCAACTTGGAACTCTATTTCCCTTCGCCTTAAATCTGCATAAGATTTATGCCAACTCTAGGTTGTGTTAAGTCTATCTCTAATGAGTTGCAATTTCTCCATAGCATAATCGACTGAGTCTGATCCTATCAAAGTTTTTTCAACCTACTTCAAATCAACCAATAAGAGATCTAGAGCTATGCCTATACACTGCCTCATAAGGGGCCATTTGAATGCAGGAATAGTAGCTAATATTGTAGGCAAACTCAATAAGAGGAATGTGATCATCCCAGCCTACCCTTGAAATTGATCACACAAGTTCTCAACTTATACTCTAGGGTCTGAATGGTACGCTCTGCATGTCCATCCGTCTATGGATGAAATGTTGTGCAAAGATTAACCCGAGTACCAACATCTTTTCTGAAATCACTTTTAGAAATGAGCAACCTCTATCTGAGAAAATAGACAAAGGAACTCTATGCAACCTACCTATCTCATTAATGTAAAATTTGGCATAGTCCTCTGCCCTATATGTAGTATTGAATGCCAAATGGAGTACGGGATAACCCTATTATAAAATCCATATTAATCACTATGCATTTCCAAATAGGAATGTCGATCGTTTATGTCATACCCCCTGGTTTCTGATATTCTTCCTTCACTTGCTAGCAATTAGGGCACTTACTAAAAAATTCTTCTATATCCCTCATCATGCCATTCCACCAAAAGTCCTCCAGCAGATCGCAGGACATCTTAGTGATGCCTGGATGAATAGAATATCTAGAGATGTGGGCTTGTGCATGAATATGTTGTCTCAACTCACCACATCAAGAACAAATAATCTACCCTTGTAGTGAAGTACACTATCTACCCCTTGGGAAAAAGCCTCCACTATTTGATTATGGATTGCACCCTTAACTTCAAGAAAGATTGGATCATTGTCTTTCTTTGCCTTAACCTCAACTACTAGTGAAGATTCTTCCCCGTTTTGAACCGTTACACTAGTGTCTAATATGCTTAAGAGGCAAACTTGCAAGCGACCAAGCCTGTTAACATCGTTCAGTAGTTCGTTTCTTTCTTCCTCAACATGGGCTACACTACCCACAGATAATCTACTAAGAGAATCTTCTACTACTTTTTCCTTACCAGGATTGTAATGCACACTCCTATCATAATTTTTACGAAACTCAAGACATCTCCTCTGGATAAGATTCAACTCTTTATGGGTGAGCACATATTGAAGGAGTTTATGGTCAGTGAACACATCTACGTTTATACCATACAAGTATTTTCTCCATATCTTTAGCGCAAACACCTGTATTGCAAGCTCAAGTTCATGAGTTGGATAATTTTTCTCATGCACCTTAAGTTGTCTAGAAGTATAAGTTATAATCTTATCTCGCTGCATCAACAAACTACCAAGCCCAACTCTAGATGCATCGCAATAGATCACATAACCATCTGAACCCTCTGGTAGAGTCAAGAAAAGAGATGTAGTCAATCTAGTTTTCAGTTCTGCAATTATTTTCCCACAATCATCTGATCATCGAAACTTGACAATCTTCTGAGTCAATCTAGTCAATGGTGAGGCCATAGATGGAAATCCTTCCATGAACCTTCTATAGTAACCTTCTAGACCCAAGAAACATCTAATATTCATAGAAGAGGTAGGTCTAGGCCATTGTTTCACTGCTTTTATCTTTTGGGAATCTACACAAATTCTTTCACTAAACACAATATGATTAAGAAAAGAAATTGATTGTAATCAAAATTTGCACTTATTAAGTTTTGCAAATAACTGACAATCTTTGAGAGTTCGCAAAACAATTCTCAAATGACTCATATGTTCTTCCTTATTCTTACGGTAAATAAGGATATCATAAAAAAGACGATAATGAACAAGTCCAAACACAGCTTAAACACTCTGTTAATCAGATTCATGAAAGTTTCAGGTGCATTGGTTAGTCCAAATTACATTATTACAAATTCATAATTACCATAGCGAGTTCTGAAGACAATTTTTGGAATGTCACTATCTCTTATTCTAAGCTGACAATAACCGGATCGACAACTATCTTGGAGAAATGGCCAACACCCTAAAGTTTGTCGAACAAGTCATTAATCCCAGGGATGGGATACTTATTCTTTATTGTAACTTTGCTTACCTGTATATAGTCAATTCACATTCTCAAAAAGTCATCTTTCTTCTTTACAAACAACACTGGTGCACCCCATGGTGAAATAATAGGTGCGATATATCCCTTATCTAGAAGGTCTTTCAACTGTTCTCTCAGTTCCTTAAGCTCTGTTGGATCCATTCTATAAGGAGGAACTAAAATAGGCTGGGTATTTAGAAGGAGATCAATTCCAAAGCTGATTTCCCTTTTTGGAGGAACTTAGAGAATATCTTTTGTAAATTCATTGACTGCAAGAACTAACTGAAGAGTTGGAAATTCCGAGCTAGAATCCTTAAACCGAACTAGACGATAAAGATAACCTTTAGAGATTATATTTTTGGCCTTATGGTAATAAATGAATAGACCCATAGGCGGTTAACTACTACCCTTTCATTCTAAGATTGATTCATTGGGAAAATGAAAACGAACAATCCTAGTTCAACACTCAACTGGGTCATAACGTCATCGAATGGAGTAGAGACTGTTAAAGGTTGTGAGAGATTTTATGGAATAATATTAAACTTTAATGATAGATAAAGAGTTATAAAGGAGAGACTAGCCCTTGGATCTAACAATTCATAGACATCGAGGTCAAAAACTCCAAACATACCAGTGACTACATGAAGAGAAATTTCCTGATCCTGGTAAGCTTGAATAGTATAAAACATGTTCTGGCGCTGAATTCCGCCTATAGTAGATGAGTTACCCTATTGAATCGGGCGACCTGTTGGTGCTGCTTATGTTGTAGAATGAGCTCTACCATTACTACCTCCTTGAACCAGTCTAGAGGGAAACCTATGACCTGACTTACTGTATCCAAAGAATCCTTCCATTTCTGCAAAGCACTCGCCTAGGTAGTTGTTACCATAATTAGGGCTAAGACTTAGAATATGGTTCCCTACCATTCTAATTATACCTGTTTTAGGAGGATGGAAAACTAGACGATGGAGGGGTTGGGAGAGAAAATTTCTGCCAAAATTGCGAGTGATTCCCACCACTCGAGTCATAGTTTCTGGTCCCAGCATTCTTGTTATCTTTATTATGTTCTCTAATCTTATTAGCGTCAATCTGCTAAGCATGAGTCATGACCCTAGAGATGTTCATATCTCCCAATAACATAGCCTTTCAGCATTCTATTTTCCCCAAGTCTGACACTCCACACAAGAACTTATTCATCTAATCCCAGGAGTCATCAACTATGTGAGGAGAACACCCATAGAGTTGGTTAAACTTGAAAACATACTCTTGGACTTTCATGTTACTGTGCCTTAAGTTCATGAATTCTTGGCTTCTTGATTCTCTTAACGCTATCTGGAAAACCTGTCAAGAAAGGTCTCATTAAAACATTCCCAAGTATTAGGGGTTGTATCTATACCCATATTTTTCTTCCACTGGGTGTACCCGGTATGAGCCACATCTTTCAGCTGGTATGATGCCATCTCAACCGGATCATTCCCAATGACCTGCATCACCTTAAAGATCTTCTTTATCTCATCAAAAACATTCTAGGGATTCTCACTAATTTGTGATCCTAAGATCTCAGGTGGATTCATCCTAAAAAAGTCATGGATCATAGTTGTTGTTGATCAACCATTAGCATTCAGATGATCTTGAACCCGCTGATTTAAAAGGTTAGCGACACTATGAGCCAATATTTTAATGGCATTCCTGAATTCAAAATTTGATACTTCCTGATCTGGGACAGGAGGAGCAGTGATAGCATTCCTAGCATTCGCATTCCTAGCATTCGCATTCCTAGCGTTATCTCTCCTTTGAGGCATGATCACACTGAAACGTAGAATGTAAAGTTAGAATGGATTTAGAACAAACCTTATGCACCATAAGAGTAACAAAAAAAGGAAAAGTTTCCTAAAACAGTATTTAGCCTCACAGTCATTAGATGTGGTGCGCTTCATACCCATAAAAAGGACTCTGCTTAGTGGGGCTTTGTTTACATCCTAGGACATTTAAACCTAGTCTCTAATGCAATGTTTGTCACACCTTGGTCTACCCCTGAGACGCGAACATGGGACCTAGTACCAAGTGTGATCCCAAGTAAACCCTGAAGGCATGATCATGAGCATACTAAAGATAATAAACTGATGCAACAACTGAATCATAAAGAAGATTAAAGGATGGGGAATACCCATATACTAAAATTGATATAAATTAAATACTGATGAGTTTAATACAAAGAAGAAATTAACTCAATACTAAGATGAATCTAACTATGTTTTAAAAAAGCCTCTAATTGACTAGAAATGTTGGGGAAGGACCCAGCTATGCCTAGCAAAACTGAAACTAAAGGGAAAAAAATATGGAAAGAAATTCATGACTATTTTCCTCGAACAATGAGGTCTCACCACTGATTTTACTAAACATGAGATCAGGAATCGATCTAAGAGTGAACAGAATACTAAGAACCCAAACCTACACGATGAGAAGATGTATCACACATATGCATCAATACTTAAAAGCTACAAAGCATGAAATATAGAATAAAGCTGAAATAATATATAACTGAACAAGCACAAAAGCCAGTAGAATATTTTGAGCATGATATAGTGAATGCTAACCTTATTGGATGCAATGACCAAATTTATAACATGCTTAGACTAAAAACTAATTGAATTACAAATATGTTTAATGCAATAGAGTCTGACTGAACAGTCAAAGCTACTATAACAAACAATAAAACCACATGAGCTAAATGTCGAGTCCGATGTATATGCCCCATCGACAAGAGGACCCAATATACCCTGCCAAAGGAATAGAGGCATGTAGCCGTGATCATAAACTAGTTCATGTGGAGGATACTTATAACCTATGTGGCTAGTAGTTCTAGGACTATCAGGGTACACTGAACCCTAGTCTAGCTAGGTATTATGCTACTCCTAAATAATTAAGTGGTTAACACATTATGATGGAGTTTCTAAATACTACATATCTCAAAACTAAATATCAAACTGAAAATGAAAAAATTAATATGGCAATGATGCATTAATGACTGAAGCATGTATAACTGAATAACTGATATGTCTGACCTAGCATGTGTAATTTAAGAACAAAAGAAATACAAAGGTAGGGTTCAGATATTCATGTGATAAAATAATAGTAACATTATAATCTCATTTGGAACATAAACATAAGTAATTCATTATCATATGTTGTAATTTTAGAAACCCTAAGTCTATTCATAATAAAGGAATCAAGAAACAGACTGAATTCTAGGGACCTAATGGGGGAACGAAACCCACTAGTGAAATTAAACATACGTGGTGAAAAATTTCACAGAGAAATCTTTCAATTTCGGGGATGGAAATGATGGAACCTTGTTGTGTTCTTGAACTAGATTTCTTGACCGTTTTCTTTTTTCTTGCTTCTCATTTTCTATGTTTTGATTATTAATTTGACTTACGTAAGTTGTATTTATGTTTGTAGGCTTAAATTAACTAAAACATCATTATTTATTGTCTAAACAATGTGTCTTAACGGTTCAACAAAAAGACCAAAAGACCCCTGAATCAACCATAGTTACAATAACAAACAGATTCGACCTACATGATGTAGTTCAACCTACGCTCCATAAGTTGGGGTCATAACTCAAGTCTGCTCGACAGGGCTATACTAAAACAAGCATAGCATTTTACTTGGAAGTCGTAATTTAGCAAACTAGGTGGCGTTGAAAAGAAGATTGAATTATCCACCATATTACATGTCATAGGACACATAATTAATTTTGTACTAAGATCTATGACCATTTGAATATGACTCAATCAGCGATTTCCCCCTAACTGACTGCTAATCTTCACCGATAGTCCGTAGATCCATCTATCGACCATACTAGCCGATCGTGGTTCATTTTAGAGGTTGGGCAAAAAGGGGTCTCTCTCTTCGGACAAACATCATGGAACGTTCTATTCTACGGGGTGTAGGTCTGTTCTGTGGTTCGAGACTTATCCGAGTTTTTGAGCTGGGTTTGGGGAGGGGTTGCAGTGGTAAACTACAGACCAACAACATAGGTCATAAATCAGATTTGTGGATGGCTAGGTTGCACCTGCAATATCTTAAAAGTTTAAATCTAGTCCGTGTTTTAATATGGGGTGTTACAGTTTTAGAATTTAGGATTTCACGCTAGGGCTAAGGAAAAATAGAAGAGAAAAGAAGAAGGATAAAAGGGTATATTCATCAAGATCGATGAAGAAAGTTCGTGTTTTTGACATAGGTATACTTCTACTAGATATCTGAGGCTTGTATATAAATTGGTATCTTTCTTCCACCTGCCAAGCTATTAATTTCAGTTTGGATTCGTGCTAAAAGAGTTTGAATATTGATGATCTTGATATCTTTTGTAGAGTTCATAAATTATTCTTAAATTTGACTGAGTTTGGAAGATTTTGAGTTCGTTACGACACATTGTAGGGTCATTTTGAGTTAAATTTTTACGTACATTTCTTGGTTATTTGTATAAAAACGTAACTTAAGAAAAAATAACAAGTTTGGGTGAATTTGAAAATAAAAAAAATGATTTTTTAACAGGCAAATTCTGAGAGTGGATGTGTGTCGCATGCCTTGTTCCCAATTTTAAAAATTGTGCTCTATGTCGTGGAGCTTACACAAGTTGTTCTTCCTCAAAAGATGTTTCGATATCCAAAATTTAATAATGCCTCAAGGTCGCGGACCCACCTTTAAATATTGATTTTTGGTCTTTTCTTGTGTTTAGCTATCTAGATAATTCCTAAACATAATGAGATCCTTCCAATCACAAATTATAATCCTTTAATCCATAGTTCAATCCAAGGAATAGTTAAGAGTCAAGTCAAGAGAAGTTAAGAATCAATGTTAAGAGAAGTCTAGAGTAAAGTTAAGAAAAATTCTTAATGTTTTCGAATGTCTTTACAAATGTTATAGCTTTGTTTTAAGGCTTTAGTTTGACTTTAGTAAAGAGTAGAGTTGACAGTTTTTCTTCAAAGAAGTACATAAAAACTACGTATTCCCTAAGAAATTTAAACTGTTTTCACATTTAAATAAGATCAAAAACTAAGATTTCCAAAGAGTCTTCGAGTGCCAGTCCAGCCCAAGGTGTAGTCTTAAGGCGAGATAATAGTTTCCTTTGAAGCTACCTATTTTTCTTTTGTTATTGCAGCGAGCTACTCCTTCTCCATGTGTTGGCTGATTATTTTTTTTTCTCTTTTTGTATATTCCACTATCTTCATGCTTGGACGCCAATGTTCCCTCTCTAAATCAATATTCTCACATAACCCTCTTTTTTCTTGACCTTGCAAGGAATCCAATTATTCCACCAAAGTTATTTTTTGACAGATCATAGGTGTTCTTGCAACACCCCTAAAAATGAACTAGGTTAAACTAGACTTTAACATGTGTGTCATGAGTTGGTAAGGTGTAACAATAATGAATTATAGAATTAGAAGTCAGTTTGAAGAGTTTGACGGTAAAACGTCAAAGAACGACCTAGACGTGTCGAAACCAGTTATTGTGTGTTCTAGTGCACCTTTCCATGTTTTACGTGTTGTTTGTTGTGTAAATTATTTTAGTGTGTAAATTTATAGGAAAGTTTCCTAACATCTAAATTAACCTATTTTGGGTTGAAACATTCGAGCACGACTCCCCAAGGACTACCCTAAGGGTCCTAGAGGAGGACCGAAACTTTGGCAAGAAACTGCCAAAAATAGTCCCAATCAACAAGCACTAACCACCCTCAGTAGCTCCATCGACGCCTGATCGATTGGGTGAATGGCTCCACACTTAGTTCTGGGAGCGTAGCTGCCATTTTGGCAGCCTCTGACCAAAACCATGGACCAGCAAGACGGTCCATTGGTTAGTCGACGGCCCATAGGTGAGAACATGGATTGACACCTGCCATTTTCTACATGTGTCTTAGCCAAGGTTGGGTTGGAAAATTCACCTAGGGTCCTATTTAAGTCATGGACGATATTTTGGTTCTCTTATGGAATATTAAGTTAGTTAACTCTAATACCTAGACTTAGACCTCATTATTTAGAAACAAAACCCGAAGATCGAAAGAGTTCTCTCTAAACTCCATTTAATCTAGGAGCAAGGTTGAAGCGAGGAATTGGATTTCATCATTGATTCTCCATCAATTTAGATGATAGTCTTCAATACATGTATGGTGTTTTATCCTTGACTATTCTTTCATTCAAGGAGCCAAATTTTAAAGATGTTCAAAAACATAGAAATTCCTATTTTGAAACTCTAGCCATAGGTTCATGTATGAAAAGGTTCAAATCAATGTTTATTACATATTTAATGTTAATTGAATGTTTTAAGATCAAAAACTCTATGAACCCATTGATTACATCAATTTGTATTTTGGCTCTAAAGTGGGTGAATTGATCATGGCTTGATGTTATTAAATTCTTGTGTAGATTGTATTGTGCTATTGAACTATGTATAGATCATGACAAAATTGTCTATAAACTTCCTTATAATTATGATATTCATAATGTATGTTGTTTGATCATTGATATGGATTGGTTGTTGGCTTAGCATTGTGTACATGGCTATTGGTAAGAGCCTTCGTAAAGTGCATTGATTCAAAAGTCTACGAATGGTGATGATGATCATGGGAAGGTGGTGAGTTGACCGAATCTCTCTATATTCTTTAGAATTGATATTGAATTTTATTGATTGGTATGGTCCACTTATGAAGGTTGTGTTTATGGGTTATAATTATTATGAACATGGCTTTGTCGGTATCGTTATGTGAATTGTGTTATTATGATGTTGTAGCCTTTATAGATGATCAAGGTGATAATGTGTATATGTATGTGTGAGGTTAAAGTATGATTTCCTCTAAATTATTATATGTGAATATTATGGACTAGATGAATTTCTATATATGTTGATAGGGTATCTTGTTAGGTAGACATAGTGGTCCCTGCATGGTACTTGAATGTTATTGAATATGTGATATGATTTTGTTGTAAACTTAGGTCCCTCTACTTGATACATGAAAGTTATGTGAATATGAACTCTTGACTTAGTTGGCTTAAGAACCTTTGTCAAGTATGTGTATGATTGAAGGATGAATGAAGTCTAGAATCGGTAGACCTAAGATGGTGCCCTTCTAAGGAGGACTAATATAGGACCTTGAACATACAAAGAAGGTTAAGAGCATAGAACCTTGAATGTAGAAAAGAAGGTAAAGAGAAACCTTGAAGGGAAAGACCGTAATGGTATCCTTCTTAAGTGGAATGATGGACTTAGGGATAGGTTGGCTAGAATGGCATGACACCATCTCTAAGGAAGTAATAAGATCTATCCTTATAGACCTTGAGTGGCAGCCTTATTTGACCCATCCTTGGTAGGGGTATTATGATCTTGTAAGACTAAGAAATTATACCTTTATGTGAATGAACTTACTCTATGAGAACAAAGGAAAATCACCTAGTGAATATGCTTCTGGTATTGATTCTACTTAAGATGAAACTAGAATACAAAGACATCATTGATATTCCTTAAGAACGTGCCAACATGGATGTGTCCTAGTTCTACCCTTGGAAAG
>NC_028640.1:39863157-39902968 GCF_001406875.1 Solanum pennellii
TATATATATATATATGATAAATGATGTCTAAGGGCTAGTATAAGACCTCTGAGAGGTCAAGTACGTGATATGGTGACTCAAGGGTGCCAAAACATCTTAGGTGTACTTTGGGTCGTTACAAACTTTGTATTAGATCATAAGGTTATGAAGTAGTTCTTAGAATTCAACATCTCATAAAAGCCACCTCTAGTAGAGTCTTCTTCATTGGTGTGATTTTGACACATCTATGAGTGGGAGGTTGTAGGATGATAGAAGTTTCCCTTTCTTCTTTACTCTTGTATCGTGCCATAGAGTTGAGGTTATTAGTGTTTCTTCCTAATCTCTTCTCCTGTTTTATAGGATATGAATACAATAAGGACACCCTCAAGAAAAGTTGATGAGGAAGTAGTCAATGAGGGAGTTCCTCCCTAAGGTGGAGAAGTTCAACAAGATGATCAAGATCATCAAAGTGAACAAATCCATATAGTTGGTCAAGGGAATGAGGTTTCGGTGGTTCCCTTGGACATGACTAATGGGGAGAATAAAGAAGATCTCCATACCCTAGAACAAGCCATGACGACTCAAGTGAATATATATATTGGGCCTAGGATGAATGCTCTTAAGAGTACCATAACCTCTAGATTGAGAGACTTTGTGAGGATGAATCCTCCTATCTTTCTTGGTTCTAAGGTGGTAGAGAATCCCCAATAGTTTGTTGATGGTGTGTATAAGGTTTTGAGTTCTATGCACGTGACTTCTAGAGAAAAGGCGGAGTTAACTTCATACCAATTGAAGGAAGTTTCTCGATTGTGGTACACACAACGGAAATACAATAGGTCGGTTGAGTCAGTACCTATTGAATGGGAAGAGTTTAATGAAGTCTTCTTAGGAAAGTACTTTCCTTGTGAGAAGAGGGAGGTGAACGTTGAAGATTTTATAAACCTTAGTCAAGGTAATATGAGTGTGGAAGAGTATTGTTTGAAGTTTACCCTATTGTCTAAGTATGCTACATCCTTGGTGTCTAACACTAGAGATGAGATGAGTAGGTTTGTGATTGGTGTTTTTGGCCTTGTGAAAGAAGAGTGTTGTACGGCCATGCTCCATAATGACATGAACCTATCTACACTAATGGTGTATGAACAATCCATTGAAGAGTCCAAGCTTAGTAGGATTTCAATAAATTTGAAGAAAGGTAGGTCCAATGATCAAAACCAACCTAGCTTTAAGAAGAGAGCTCCAAACCAAGGTGGGTCTAGTGCTCCTAAGGTCAAGTATGAGAGAGGTGTTGGTTCTCACGGTGTTAAGCCTTCTTGCTCCACTTATGCGAGATAACACTTTGGGAAGTTCCTAGCTGGAAGTAACGGGTGCTTTTGTTTTTAAAAAAATGATCAAAAGGTGAGAGATTGTCCTACGATTGAGTCTAGAGAATGAGAGGCCAAAGTAAGCTCCTCCTAATGCCTTGAATATTGGTCACCAAAGATGAATAACTTCTATTTCCGCCAAATAAAGCAAATCCAGAAGAGGATACCTGTGAGTTATAGTTTTCTCTCTTATGTTGTGATAGGTTCCTTCTAAGTGGGGGAGTATGGTGAAAAGTTGGGTTGTGAATTATCGTCTCTTCTCTTCTATTCAAGCTAGAGTGTGAGGATTGTATAGTAGCATGTTGCATGTGTTTAGGATTGTAAGTGAAATTGAGTTTCATTGATCTCCTTGCATGGTGCATCTTCCATGAGGTTATCTTTATATGGTAAAATTAGTTTATATGATTTTGTCTCTAATATTGTCATGCCTTTATAATGAATTGCTTAAATGTTTCATAAGTCAACTAGAGAGCATGTTTTACAGTAAGGTACTTGAAAATGTTGTGTAATGGTGCTTTCATGAGAAGTTGGCATTTTTGCATAGAAATTATCTAGATGAGCATGATAATATGTGGAGAAGGAAATTCCTCCTATGTGAAATGAAAAGGTAGAGTCTTATTGGATGATAAGTTGTATATGTTGTTCCTACTTTCTTGTTGTATTTTGAGTCTCTTGATTATGTGGAGTTGAGGTTCCTCCTATATATGTGTATTGAGTAATGTGTGGTATGTTTATGAGCTGATAGTCTTGAGTTTTTATCTCTTGGAAGTGTCGAAAGTGTTTTAGTGTCATTCGAGGACGAATGTTGTCCAAGTGGGGGAGAATGTAACACCCCTAAAAACGAATTAGGTTAAACTAGGGCATAACATGAGCTTCATGAGTTGTTAAGGTATAAAATGATGAATTATAGAATTAGAAGTCTGTTTGAAGATTTTGGAAGTAAAATGTCAAAGAATGTCCAAGACGTTTAGAACCTAGTCGTTGTGTGTTCTAGTGTGCCTTACATGTTTTACGTATTGTTTGGTGTCTAAATTCATAGGAAAGGACCTGAAATATAAATTAACATATTTAGGATTAAAAATTATGCGCAAGACTCCCCAAGGACCACCCTAAGGGCCCTCGAGGTGGACCTAAAATTTGGCAAGAAATTTCCAAGAATAGTCGCAATCGATGAGCACAAACCATGCTAGTAGCTCCACTAATGCCCCGTCGATTGGGAGCATGTATCCACACATAGTTTTGGGAAATTAGATACCACTTTTAAATCGCCTGACCAAAACCATGGACAAGCAGAATGGTCCATTATTGGTCGACGGCCCGTAGGGATGAACATTAATTGACACCTTGAAATTTCAGCAGGTTTCTCGACAAAGGTTGGGGCATTTCGGGAAATTCACCTAAGGTCTTATTTAATTCTTCCACGTTTATTTTGGGTCTCTTATAGTATATTATGTTAGTTAAGACTTTAGACCTCATTATTCACAAACATAACCCTAAGATCAAAAGAGTTCTCTCTAGACTCTTTTGAAGATAAGAGCAAGGTTAGATCTAGAAATATGATTTCGTCATATATTTTCCATCAATTTCGTGAATATTCTTCAATATAGGTATGGTGTTTCATCCTTTACTATTTTTCCATTCAAGGAGCCAAATTTCAAAGATGTTCAAAAAAATAGAAATTCCTATTTTGAATTATAGCCATGGGTTCTTGTATGAAAAAGTTTAAATCAATGTCTTATGATATAATTAATGTTAATTAAATATTTTAAGATAAAAAACTCTATGAACCCATGTATTACATGAATTCCTATTTTTTGCTCTAAAGTGGTTGAATTGATCATGGGTTGATCTTATTGAATTTATCTGTAGATTGTATTACGCTATTGAATAATATATAGATCATTATAGAATTGTCTATAACTTGTATTATAATGATTATATTCATAATGTATGTTGTGTGATCATTGACATGGATTGGTTTTGGTCTTACTATTGTGTACATGGCTATTGGTAAGAGCCACAGTAAAGTGAATTGATCGAAAAGGCTAAGGAATGGGGCTGATGATGATAGGAAGGTGGTGAGATGACCTACTCTCTCTATATTGTGTAGAATTGATATTGAGTTGTATCGACTGGTAAGGTCCCCTTATGGTGGTGGTGTTTATGTGTATAATTGCTATGAACATTACCTTGTCGGTGTCATGACTAGGGAGAACCCCCTAGACATAACCGGTGTCGTCGACTTTTGAGGGGACAAAGACTAGCCTCTTAGCATTCGTCATAACACATCATAGATTAAAAAGTGCAGAATAAAACTTTTTATACACATTGAGGTATACATAGACCTCTCGCTTGCAAATCATACAGACATATAAAGTTGACTTAGACTCCTCGCATAGGAAGCTTACATAGACTTCTCGATTAAACAATATACATATCATACATGAGTTAGTCTAGTAATACTGTCCCACATTAAACCATCGAAACTTGAGTACAACATTCGGTCATAACCCATACTTCATTACAACAAAAGCCACATATAAGCTTATACAAGAATAGTCTTCAAATGAAAGAGAAGGAAACTAGATGTCTTGTAGACTATAACAACATCCAGTAGCATCATTCTCGAATGTGAGGACCTACCAAACACTTGGGAAATATCCAAGTAGTCTTGTAATTGTCCTTCCAACTTCAACGGCCCGAACCTACATTATTGAAATGGGTTAGTACATCCACTTGTACTAAGTATGGAAACACATGCATATATAACATTTGAAATCATGCTTAAAGAAACATTTATTCAAAACCATGCCAAGTTACTCCGAAAAACCTTATGCATAACCAAGAATACATATACGACAATAATCATATATCCCTTAAAACAATATCATATACAACACAAGACCAAGATCATCAAATAGATGAAGTCAACATGTGTAGTAGCATATTAGAACTCATTACCAAACAACTCTAACATAATGTTATAACAATAAAGTATGTACAAGAGTTCATAGAATTACAACATATTAAAGACCATTGCGCATAACACCTTAAAAAGCTTACAAGTGCAATGACCAAGTGAAGTCCCATAAACCCACTCAACCAAGTAAGCCAAACAAAGGATCATGATCAATGTCTAACTTCATATAACATAGCATCATGAGTAGTCATCATTATATTTAGCAATATAGACCAATAACATGTTCATAAGTTAAACTAACATCATACAAGTTCATCAACATGTAAAATCAACATATGCATATCATTTACTTTATAAGAACATCATCCAATGACTTCCATCAAGACCAACTAGTGAAATGTATAGATACATTCCCGTACCCCTACCTACACTAAGTCAAACACTTTAGGTTACCCTAGTGAGAGTTCCCATTTTTACTTCGTTTACTTTATGGAACAATTGCCTTAACCAACATAAAATACATGAGATTAATGTTGAATCCGGTATCATGAAACCCTTCACCGAAAGAAGGTGGACTACTTGTCTATGTAGTACCATAACATGAACATAGAATTATATGTAGATACACTAGCTAGTATTCCTATAGGAGCAACATAGACTCTAGTTATGAAACATGGCATTGTAATATCGATCTCATTAGAACCATTGTGAACATACCTTCCCTCATTGGGAAGGGACACTTTCTCATAACTAGTTCACTCGGTGCTGACTCAAAGTGCCTTTTTGAAATGTATTTAAGCCTTTGTTAATCATTATAGCTTAGTATAAGTCATAGAGGACTAACTCCTTGTATATCGTAATCACTAGCTCATTTGGAATTGCATGATAACTTCCTTTCATAACAATCCTCATGTGTGAGATTAACACATTACCATCATCAGGTCATTGGAAGGCACATAAGTGATCCATAATCAACCTTATATCATTAAACCTTAATCATAATCTGACAATCCATAAAATCAAGACATTTCAATTACATTCATCATACCATCACCTAAATCATGTGATCACAACCAACACTTCAATTGAATACCATCAGCAAGTATCAGCCATCACAATTGAAGTAAGGATTCAAGATCATAGGTCCTACTAATTCACCTTCACAAGCCTTCTTCAATGGTCTTACCATCACCAAAACATATTCATCGAATAATAGTCTTAATAACATCATATAATAGTAATTAACACAAGAACTAAGGGTAACGTACCTAAAACGAACTAGGTAAACTAGAGTTTAACATTTGTCACATAAGTTAATTATAATTCAAAATTATTAATAATAATGTTTTGAGGCATTGTCTAAGCTTTGGTGATGTTTGGAGGTCGAACATCATAAAACGTCCATATTGTTTGAAAGAAGTGCCTTGGAATGTGCTTGTGTGTCTTAGCATGTTTTTTGCAAGTTTTACGTGTTCATTTTTATTATAATTGAGGTGAGGGGACACATGGACCTCGATGTCCATGTATAGGGGTTCGAAATCAGGTTACAAATCCACCTAGGACCCATAAGGGGCCCTAGAAGAGGACCCCAACTGTAGAAAGAATCTGCCATAAATTGTGCAGGCTACGACTCCATCACCTACGGACCATAGCCAAGTCGACACCACGACATCGTGATCGTATATCCATACTTTGTGGTGGGGATCTTTTCCCTGCAATCCAAGCCTCTGAACAAAATGACTCCCAGAAGCATGGGTCGTCATTTGATCGACGCCCCGTTGCTAAAGTCTGTCGTTTGGCCACTCTTAAATTTTGTCAAAAATCGGCTAGGCTTGCGGTGTTTTAGTAAATACACGCCAAGTCTTTTACAAACCTATTATGATTATTTTAGTGTATTTAGGGTATTTTAAGTTGGTTTTAAGACCTAGACCTAGACAAGACCTTATTTTCAAAAATTCAAAACCCCTCCCTTAAGATAGAACTCTCTCAAACTCCATTGAATCTAGAACTCAAGGAAGGGATAGGGTTGAAGGTTTTGGAATTTTTCTTCATCAAGATTTTGTGGGTTTCTTATCATTGAGGTATGGTAGTTCATCCTTGAACTTTCTTTTATTCAAGGAGTCACTTCAAAGAGATATCAAAAAGAGTTTCCAAACTCTTACTTCTTCTAATCTTGACATTAAGCATGGGTCTTTGCATGAAAATGTTATAAGGATTCAAATATGTTGTTATTAGTGTTATTTGGTGATTTTATTGCCAAAACATCATTGAAACCATGCTTATGCTTATTATCAACTTTTTGGCTTATTAAATGGGTTTGTTTCCTCTAGCTAGATATTGTTAAAGTTGATTTGCTTGTGTTTTATTATGGGTTAGCTATATCTATATATGAATATTTATGTTATTTTGGTGAAATATTGACAAAACGTGGTGAAATATTTGACAAAACGTGGTGAAATATTTGATGAATGAAATAATTCTTGAGTTATATGGTCTACATTTGGTGGCGGTGTTTACTTGAATTATATGATTATGTATTTATATGTGTGTTGTGAGTATGGACTTCAAGGCTTTATATATGAAGTAAAGTGATAATGATGATATTCTTGTTGATATGTTTTATGAAGTTTGAATTGTATAGTTTATGTTAAATGAAGAATTTGTACATGTTAAGCATGTTACCGTGTGAAATATGATAAATAAAGGTATAAGCATGTTAGAATTCAATGTTATGAAAATGGTGATTATGTGAAACGTGTGATCTCATGTACTAACACACACACACTTTGAGTGAATAAATGAAGTAAATGATTGTGAATGGGAAGTGATAGGGTGGACACTCTTCGTGAGTAGAGATGAAGTGTCTAGACCATCCCTACTATTCCTACACTAAGAAGAAGGAGAGTTTGAGAGTGGACAATCTTCGTGAGTTAAGATAAAGTGTTTAGTAGCAACCTCACTATTCCCAACAACTTTCTAAGTTAGGTTGGTGGATAGATACCCTTCATGAGTTGAGATGTGTTGTCCAATAGTTTTGCCTTAACCTTTAGTAATGAATGTTTTAGACTCCACGGGGGAGTTATGCTTAGCACCGAGATGATTTGAAAAAGGGGTGGCTACACTTCGTGAGTTCAGATGTTGTACCCAATGTTCCTCTTGAGATGAGTACTCCTCGTTAGTAGAGAATGAGTTACTTAGAAGCAATCTCCTTGCCCCTTAACTATGCGCCCGCATAGGAGTAGCTAATGGAAATCCATCTAAAGGCTCAAGGACGACCCTACCCTAGGCAAGTGGGGATCCCTCATCCGGTAGGGGATAATACCCTGATTCCATGTCAAGATCTCATAGTCTTTGTCGGTTAAATTTATCCCCCACAAAAGAATGTAATGAACTAAGCATCCTAAGGAGTGTAATACTTAGGGTAGATGGTTGTATGGGACGCTACCTATCCATTGAACAAGTAGGCACTTGAAAGGGGAGTCTTGGTATTCTTTATATGTAATGTATTAATGGGTCATTATGTTATGTCAATTAACTTATGTGACTTAATATCTAAGGTTATGAAAGCATCTTAAAGGTATTTTTTGTATGATGAATGTGGTATGCGTAATCTAAGAGAATCCTCAAGGAGCACTTGGTGGGAGTAGTAGTATGGGATGCTACTCTCACATTGCACTATGTGTCACTTGGGGGTTTCCTTGGAGAAGGGAACTTATGTGAAATCCTTAAATGCAAGCATGTTTCTCTTGTGTCTAGTTATAGAATGTGGACTTCTTACCCAAATTAAGTAAGCCTATAATCGTAATCTTAAGGATCAATAGATGTGTATTGAAGGGATTGTATGGGTGGTTCCTTCATGTCTTACCTTAGTGAGTCTTAGGATAATTTTTGTTAGGGAACCTTCAAAGGGAGTGAGTTCACTATGAGTTGCTATGAAATGAGTTCACTGTAAGTTCAAGGAAAAAGGGTTCACTGTAAGGTTTTTTAAGTTCACTGTAAAGTGTAGTTTTGTTCTAAAATTATGGAAGTTCTACTCTATGTGCTAAATGATGATTTATATATTGTTTTACTTCTATATTCATAAAGGTTTTACTTAAAGCTTGTTTCAACTAAAATGTCCGCTTTTGTATGTTTTTGCATATGCCATACGTAGTACAATGTTTGTACTAACCTCATACATTTCTATGCTCTATAAGTATAGGTTGGAAGAAAAATAAGGTATAGAAGGAAAAGCTTGGGAATCGACTCTCTCAAGACTCGGTATGTCCTCATATTTTCGAGGTCATAGTCTACGTTTCTTTAGTTTTACATTAAGACTACTATAAAACTTATTATTTATTTTCTTTCAATGTAAAGGGCAATCACCCTAAGATATTTAAGTTGTCTTTAAGTTGGCTTGTGATGACGAGACTTTTTCTTAGTATTTATAAAAGATGTTTCCTTATTTTTATTAATGTTGTGAAAAGTTTTAAATTCCGCACTACTTTTCATGTCTTATGTAATGAACGATATTTTAGAGGCTAGTACATGACCCTGAAAAGTGAAATACTCCTTGTGACGACTCAAGAGTGCTCCCTACTTCTAGGGTGTACTTGTGGGTTGTGAGACTAAGTCAACTACATCATCACTAACTAATTTAATATCAATTCATAACATAGGGTTAGGAGAATAGGGTCAATTCATGATCTCTTCCATAGAACTAGTTCTAATCATTAAGAAATACCCTAATTTACCAATAATTCATCATAATTCATTCATAATAATCAAAGGAAATCAAGAACATAACAATTTAGAACATCAATTTTGGATTAAGAATGAAATTCATTTTTTCTCAACTTTGGGTAATCAATTAAAAAAGAACCCTTTGGGGAAAGGAGTCTCAAAGGTTAAGAGTTCCCTTACCTTAAAAATCCTCTATGATTGATGGAGAGAATTAGACTTCTTGAAGACCTAAACCTTTTGACCTTGGTATCCAATGGAGACTTCTTTGGGGAGAGAGAAAGTAGAGAAAAGGAAGAGAGATTTTAGTTTGGAAATTGAAGTGAGTTAGGTTAGTTTAATGAGGGTCATGTCTTTATATAGTCCCTTAATTACCTTAAATAGGCTCCCAATAACCCTTAATTACAACCTAAGAAACTAACTTAAATTGGACAGTGAAAACCAGACCTGATCTACGAGACTCTGACCTACAGTCCGTAGGTCAGTCGACGCAAGCCCATGCCCCCATACTGCACAACCGTCGTTAGCGATGGAGACCATATTTTTGGACACTTTTAAAAATTTAAAAGGCATCACCTACGGAGTTTATCAAAACCTCGTCACCTAGACAAGGACTCGTCGATTGGTCTCGTAGGTGGCCACTGTCATTTGACAACTTTAGTTCATTTGGAAGTGTCCTCCTTAAGGACCCTTAGTTTGGTCCTTGGGGAGTTGTACCCATACGTTTCGAACCTAAATATATTCTAATAAATTTTTAACACCTTCTTACCAAATTTCTTTGAATTCTGACTCTTAAAACCCCATGAAACATCCGATGGCTCACTAACCTTTTTTCACAATTCACTGGACTTCATGGGCGTTCCTTGACGTTTTGACTCTAAAACTTCCTAAATGGTTTATATGCATTAATTTAGGTATAAAAACAATATTACCAACCTTAGTTCAACATATGAGGCTATAGATTAGGTCTTGGATTATTAGAGTGCTACAGTCGGCATTATTATGTGAATTGTGTTATTATCATGTTGTAGCTTGTATATATGATCAAGGTAAATGATGATAATGTGTATATGTATGTGTGAGGTTAAAGTATAATTTACTCTAAATGATTATTTGTGAATATGAAAGGTAATGATGAATTTCTATATGTGTGGATAGGGTATCTTGTTTGGTAGACTTAGTTGTCCCTACATTGTACGTGAATGTTATTGAATATGTGATATGATGGTGTTATAGAATACGGTCCCTATAGTTGATACACGAAATTTATGTGAATGTGAACTCTTGACTTAGTAGGCTTAAGTACCTTTGTCATGTATGTGTATGAATGAATGATGAGTGAAATTATAGGAATTTCATGACCCGGGAAAACCCCCAAGTCATCACACGGCATACTCGACCTCTCACAGGTGTTGTACAATCCCTTAGACATCTTTCATTGCATATATGTATGAAAAGTACTGCGATATTAAATCTTTTCATCATAATACTTGAAATCTTTTATAAAATAATAGGGAAAAACTAAGTGTCTTCATACCCACCTTAGACACATATAATATCTTAGGGTCACCGCCCTTACATCAATTTGAAAAGAAACTATAGTCTACTACAAAGTAATTTCAAATAAGGAAGACTAAAACATTAGTCACGTCCTCAAAAAATGTGAGGACGTACCAATCTTGAGAGAATGTTATTCCCAAGCTTCAACTTCTAAGAGAATCCTCACTTGCCACCTAAGCTTGTAGAAATAGAACAACATATGGAATTGAAGGAATATTGATTGTATTGAGGTGTTAAGGGAATACATGGGAGATATATATAGGAGATATAGGCAGGAGTACTAATCCTAATAGGAATAGGATTAAGGAGTACTAATCCTAATAGGACTAGGATTAGTACACAGTAAATACTAATATTATTTTATACTATTTATTTAATACTATCTGTTATTATCCCCCCTCAAGCTGAGCTGAACGGAAGCTTGGAACTGAGGTAATCGTGCTGTCGGCTCGGGAGAGGCTTGGTGAGAATATCAGTCGGTTGTTCTTCAGTGGGTACATACTGCACAGTCATGGTGCCGGCCTGAATTTCATCGCGAACAAAGAGACAATCGGTATCAACATGCTTCATTCTGGTGTGTAGGACGGAATTCTTGGCCACACAGATGGTTGATTTGTTGTCACAATAGAGAGCAGGAACAGTGTGAGTGGCGCGGAGTTCGCGAAGAATATATGTGACCCACATGGTCTCAGCAGCAAGAAGAGCAAGGGCGCGGTATTCAGCTTCAGTCGAGGACCGAGAGACCTTGGGTTGTTTTTTTGTACACCAGGAGATCAGGTTCGGCCCCAAAAAAACGAGAAACCCCGATGTAGATTTTCTGTCATTTTTATCATTCGCCCAATCTGAATCTGAGAAACCCCGAAGCTCCAAGTCCCCGGGTCGAATGAGTAAACCACGACCAAGAGTGCCAAAAATGTACCTGAGAATGCGTTTTAGACAATGGTAATCATGTTCACTTGGTTGATGCATGCGCTGAGCAACTCGGTTGACAGCAAACTGGATGTCAGGACGGGTAATGGCCAGATACTGTAGAGCCCCAATGAGGCTGCGAAAGTGGGTGATATCGGCAAAGGGGGTGTCGTCTCCATTCGTAGACGAAGAGACTGCCATCTGTGTTGGTTGACTGGTGCATTTTTCCAGTCCAGCTTTCTGCAACAGATCTCGACATATTTTGACTGATGAAGAAACAAGCCGCTGCCTATCCGAGAAACCTCCATTCCCAGAAAATAATGTAACGAGCCAAGGTCCTTCATTTTGAAGGTAGTATGCATAGCTCGAGTGACATCCTGAATGAGAGCTGCAGAAGAGCCTGTAATAATGATATCATCTACATAGACAAGAAGAATGACTGTACCATGTGTTGAATGTCGAGTAAACAGACTCGTGTCGTGTACGCAACACGTGAAGCCGAGTCCCTGGAGGAACGTTTTCAGACGTGCGTACCAAGCACGGGGGGCTTGCTTGAGCCCATACAGAGACTTCTGGAGTTTGCAAACATGTTGAGGGAAGCGGGGATCAACATAGCCCGGTGGTTGCGTCATGTAGATAGTTTCATCAAGCATGCCATGAAGAAAAGCATTGGAAACATCCAACTGATTGATGAGCCAATTGTTGCGCACGGCGAGTGACAGTGCCAGGCGAATGGTTTCCTGCCGAATAACAGGACTGAATGTCTCGGAGTAATCAAGCCCATACTTTTTGAAAAATATGGGGTGGGGTGGGGAGGGGTGGGGCGTCAGGGATAGGGTGAAAAATAAAATTTTGAAAATGAAAATATTTTTTAATGTAGTTTTGGCCAAAAAGAATTAATTTGAAGTTGGAGGAGAGTTTTGGAAAATGTTTTCCTTAAATTTTTGAAGGGAAGTCATTTTCCTTATTTTTGAGGACAATGAGTTGATTTGGAAAACATTTTCCAAGACTTTTGTCCCAACCAAACATGAGAAAATTAAATAACATTTTTCAGAAAATATTTTCCTTCATACCAAACAAACTCTAAGTCCTAAATAATAGCATTAGATGGCTGACAACCAATTCACTACGTCTTATTTAACATAAAGTAGTAAAATTAAATGAACAGTGGTTGAAAAAAGGTAAATTCTTAACAGTCTCGTTTGTTGTTCGCTATCTCAAATTGATGATGTGGCAACTTGAGATACACAAAAGTTTGTATTATATGCAAAAAAAAAAAGTGTAATTGTTCTTTGCATTTGAAAGCTTGTAAAATAGATTAATGAAATAGATGATATTTGTTGATTCCTACAAAGAGGATGAAAATAATTCATTATAGAAACTTTAAGAAAATTACATGAGCTAATCTAGATACAATTGTTACACCCTTTTTGGATGGGTTTTTTCATTTAAGTGACAGTATTGAATAGATATTATTATTTATTTATATCATAAAGGCCACCTGAAATTGATTTACGGTGTTTTAAGTCACCTAATTTAAATCTCTAAAAAAGGAAGTTGGCTCTATGTTTTTATATGTCTATGAACTAGAAATTGAGGTAAGAAATTTTGTTGATCAAAGGGAAGGTATGAAGTACCCCTTGAGTCCCGTTGTTCCATTTTATTCGCTTTTATGAAATATATCCAAACTTTAATCAAAATTGTTATAACAATACCAAACTTGAAAAAGGACCTTTTACCCCCTTCCACCCCCCGCACTATTTAATAGTGTATTTTAAAGGTATTATGTGACCACGTGGATATCATAAATATTGCGTAATTATAAAGACTAATTTGTCCACGTGGGCACATATACGCTTTTAAGATACACTATTAAATAGTGCAGGGTGTGAATGCTACTTCATAAAGTTTGTTATCGTAATAGCAGTTTCGGCTAAAGTTGAAGTAGTTTTCAAACCCTTTTCTCTAAATTATTTTGGATAAATTATGTCTACATGACATTGTTTACTTGTATTTTCTATTGTTGACTTTTATTATTTTTAAACCCATATGTATAACCACAGTATCGATCATGTTGGAAATATTACGAAAAATACTTCATCACGAATATTGTAAGTGATTCTTCAAAGCTTGAGGCGTGTCAAAGACACTATTCTTAAGGATATTTCAATCAGCATGAGTTTATCCCCTAGAATTCAACAACCTCTTTAAGTATAAAACTAGGAGTACAGTGTCAAGATTCAATTAAAAAGAAAACTGAGAAATAACTCAAAATATTCTATGGAGGAAGAACGTATATATCTACTCTCTAGTTCGATCCAATGAGAGGAATTCTAGACTATGTATATCTTATCCTTCTCTTCATCAGAATGTCATAAGGAAAATACCATATATTTATAACAAGAAAAACAATCGTCACAATGATAAATATATCATTATACCCCCCATTGCCCCCACCCAAAACAATAAAAGGAATAATGACTACTCAAATCTAATTAAAGGGTGACTTATACAGGGTAATAATTACTATTAATGATATATAGTATATAGTAAATGAGTAATATATGGCAGTGGTGAATTACTGCCATTAAGACTATATCTGATATCACATGTGTAAATTTAGATATTAATAATACTTCATTTTTGATATACTTAAAATCATTTTTCCAATAATCTCTTGAATATCTCAAAACGAATATTAAGAAATAAAATTAAACAATAAAATTTTGTTGGGTTTTCACATATGAGTACACTGCATCAAATCTGGTGTTTGTAGACTATAAATTACACCTAGATAAAACAAGATATAAGCTTACAAAATAGTTGGTTATGTTTTTCCTTCTATGAACCAAAACTTATTTTGTAAATTCAAAGTCTTATTCTATTACATTATACTCCCAAGATCTTTGTGGATATAGTGGTGTTACACAACCAGGACATGCACGTGTCCTGGTATTCATAAGTGCTCCAGAAATTTGACACAATTTTATAGAAGTAGTACCACTGCACACTCATATAGGTCCAATCATCAAGTTTATTTTATAGAGCAATACACCACCTATAAAGGATATGAAATGCATTAAGAGTCCTTACTCAACCTCACTTTGCTTTGCATACTATTGCACTATATTCACACATCATAGGAGGGATATAATTTTATAGTGCTTACTTGATTAAGTAATAACTTGTTATTACTCATATGATCCTAATTCATCAGATCTCCAATCTCATAAGTCGAGTTACCATCATTGTTGATCTTCTCAAATTGACAGAAGTCTTACTCCCCTTTATGTTTCATTAGTTAGTGAATTGATCAGATTACAAACGGCATGGGTGGAAATACTATTTGAAGGGTCACATCACCTTGGGTGATCACACACCGACGGTCAAGAAGAAAGCATAATTTCGAATTTAAAATATGTGTTGAGGGCTTGTGTTATTGATTTCAAAGATAATTAGGATGATCACCTACCTCTCATTGAGTTTGCTTACAACGATGGTTATCATTTAAGCATCCATATAGCTACTTATGAGTCTCTTTATGGGATAAGATGTAGATCTCCTATTGGATGATTTGAATTTTGTGAAGCTGGTATATAGGACCAGACTTAGTTCATAATTCTATGGAGAAAGTTAAGGTTATTTTACAGATATTAAAAATAGTGCAGAGTCGTCAGAAATCCTGTACAGATGTTCAAAGTAGAGTCTTAGTGTTTGAAGTAGATTATTGGGTTTAGTTAAAGTTTCACCCATGGATGGTGTTATTATATTTGGTATGAAGGGGAATCTTATTCCTCGATATATTGTCCCTTACTGGATATCCAAGAGGATTGACAATATAGTTTATGACATAGAACTTCTACAAAAGTTAGCAGCGGTTCATCCGATATTTCACATTTCCATTATGAAAAAGTGCATAGGCAATACTTGACATATCATACTTAATTAAGATATTGCTATTAAGTATTGCTTATCTTATGAGGAGATTCTTCTAGACCGACGGGTTCGCAAGTTGAGAACCAAGAAGGTAACATCAGTCAAAATTCTAATGAGGAATCAGTTTGTTGAGGAAGCTACTTAGTGAGCTCAGGAGAATATAAAGAAGAGATGTGCACATCTCTTTGAGTCCGGAGAAGTTTCAAATTAACTTGGCATCAAGTTGACTTTTTGTGTTATATATTGCATATTAAGTGTTAATATGAATGTTGGATGTTACACCCTTAGTCTACTTAGAGTAATCTCATTCAAATGAATTTTCCTAAAGAGGAGATATTGTAACACCTTGGTTTTTTAAAGAACTAGAATTTGAAAAACTAAATTGAAAATTTTGGCAAGTTATGCTATGTATGAGTTTTGGGTTAACTTCAAATAACCATAGAATTTAGTACATAATGACATAGGTGGCCCATAAAACATCAAATTAAAGGTCTAGGAATCATCTTTCCAACGCCACCGAGTTTGCTAATTTTCAAGATTGTATAAGCAAAATATGCATATTTGAAGTCGGGCTAACCAATTAAGGAAAGCTACCTGGATTTAAGAAGGGTAGTTTGATATTTTCTTAACCCAATTAACTTAAAGTGAAATTTCATAATATTTGGGGGGTCTAAACTAATTTGGTTCGGTTTTATAAACCCTAAAATTACTTATGGCTTTGAGAGAAGTTTAAAAAAGGAGAAAGGGAGAAAAGGATAGTGTTTGTCAAGTTCTTGAGGACTTCGTTGCATATTTAACCAAAGGCTTGATCCCTGAGAGGTATGTGAGTTAAAATAGTGTTGAGTTTTTTTCCCACACGCCAATCATACATAGTTTAGCGTGATTTCATTCCTGAAAGTTAGGATTTGAGTAATTTTGATCTTGAAAGTAAAGGATTTGAGTTCTTGATGAGTTTTATTGTACTTTATTTCGAAATGTAGATTTTTGAAGCTCTGATGAGTTCTTTAGATAATCATATGAGTTTTAAGTTTTTTATAGTAAAATCTTCTACACTAATGTTGGGTATTAGAATAAAAGTGATTTGCGGAAGAAACCATTCTATTATAGATGAATTGAGGTTAGACAATAAGTAAGAAAAAACGTCAAACTTTTTGGGAAAAGGGTTAGGCATCGCGCCACTCACTGCACCCAAGAAACATTTTGTAAGTTGGGAACTGGAGTGTTGCGCTATTCAGTACACCCCAAGCCACACTCTGCAATTCAAGGTCTGGATCCATGCACCACTCAATACGCTAGGGTCTCTGGATTTTCTTTCCTTTTCCACTTGTTCTCGTTTGAGTTAACTTGAACCGTACCTATGTTTTCTAGTTGATTTCTACACTTTAAGGTACGTCTAAACATTATAAGATCATCCATAACATGAGATTATAACCGTTGAATCCATAATCCAAGATTTAGTTAAATCAAGTTTTGAGAGTTCTTCGAGTCTTTTCAAAACTTGTTTACAATTGTTTTACGACTTGAGCATTGTGTTGAGTAAAAGTAATAGTGAAGTTAATTTTCTTTAAAATGATGTATGGGAACTAAGTATTCCGGAAGAGTAAATATATTTTACATTTAACATGAGAGGAAGTGTCACGACCCAAAACCGGGGCCGTATCAATACTGGAGTGATAGCTATTATTGTATGAAAACTCCGCCAAAGGTAAGAAGCTATCCCAATGGCCACCAAACTCTATCACGCATGCACGAAGCATATCCTCCAACACTTGAATCGTTCGCTCAGACTGACCATCGGTCTGAGGGTGAAATGCAGTGCTAAGGTCCAACCTAGTACCCAATTCAGCATGCAATGTTTTCCAAAACTTAGAAGTAAACTGCGTACCTCTATCTGATATGATGGATAGTGGAACCCCATGCAATCGAACGATTTCTGAGATGTAGATTTTTGCTAACTTCTCTGCATTGTAAGTCACCTTGACCGGAATGAAATGAGCAGACTTAGTTAACCTATCAACAATCACCCAAATGGAGTCATACTTACCCATTGTCTTTGGAAGACCAACCACGAAGTCCATTGCGATTCTCTCCCACTTCCATTCAGGAATGGGCATTCTCTGAAGCGTTCCTCCGGGCCTCTGGTGTTCATACTTTACTTGTTGACAGTTTGGACATTTGGCAATGAAGTCAACAATATCACGCTTCATTCTACTCCACCAAAAGTGTTGCTTTAGGTCACGATACATCTTGGTTGCACCCGGATGTATAGAATACCTTGTACTATGAGCTTCTGTCAGAATAGTGTTGATCAGATTATCGACGCGGGGTACACATACCCTTCCCTTAATTCTCAAAACACCTTCCTCATCAATTGTTGCTTCTTTAGCCTCTCCTCGCAACACTTTATCTTGGATTCGTCTCAGTTTCTCATCATCAAACTGTTTCCCCTTGATCTTGTCAAGGAAAGAAGATCTTGCCTCTACACAGGCTAACAATCCTCCCTTCTCATTTATTTCTAACCTCATAAGGTCATTAGCCAAATTTTGGATTTCTCTCGCCAACGGGCGCCTAGAGACTTGCAAATGAGCTAGACTTCCCATGCTTCCCGCCTTTCTACTCAAAGCATCTGCCACAACGTTAGCTTTTCCCGGATGGTATAAGATAGTGATATCGTAGTCCTTAAGTAGTTCCATCCATCTCCTTTGTCTCAAGTTCAAATCTTTCTGAGTAAAGACATACTGTAGACTACGATGATCCGTATAGATTTCACACTTAACCCCATATAAGTAATGCCTCCATTGCTTCAATGCAAACACTACCGCGGCCAATTCCAAGTCATGAGTTGGATAGTTACGTTCATGCACTTTTAATTGTCTTGAAGCATAAGCAATCACGTTCTTCTCTTGCATTAGCACTGCACCCAACCCAGAATAGGATGCATCACAATAAACAATGAAGTTTTTACCCTCTACTGGCAAGGTAAGAATTGGTGCGGTAGTCAACAAGGTCTTAAGCTTCTGAAAGCTTTCCTCACATTCATCTGACCATACAAATGGAACATTCTGCTTAGTCAAGTTCGTCAATTGGGAAGCAATAGAAGAGAATCCCTTGACGAATCGGCGGTAGTAGCTAGCTAACCCAACAAAACTCCTTATTTCTGACACATTAGTAGGTCTTACCCAATTCTTTACCGTCTCAATCTTAGATGGATCTACCATCACTCCATCCTTAGAAACTACGTGCCCCAAGAAGGACACTGCATCTAGCCAAAACTCACACTTAGAGAACTTGGCGTAAAGCTTTTTCTCCCTCAACATTTCCAATACCATTCTCAAATGCTCTTCATGTTCCTTCTTACTTTTAGAGTATACCAATATATCATCAATAAACACGATCACAAAGAGATCCAAGTATGGCTTAAAAATCCCATTCATCAAGCTCATAAAAGCAGCGGGGGCATTTGTAAGACCAAAAGACATTACCACAAATTCATAATGCCCATACCTAGTTCGAAAAGCCGTCTTTGGCACATCCGTTGCTCGTATTTTCAATTGGTGATAACCGGATCTCAAGTCAATTTTAGAGAAGACACAAGCACCTTGTAACTGATCGAACAAGTCATCAATGCGAGGAATGGGGTACTTGTTCTTAATAGTTACCTTGTTCAGTTGTCTGTAGTCTATGCACATCCGAAAGCTCCCATCCTTCTTCTTCACAAATAACACCGGAGCACCCCAAGGAGATGCACTTGGTCTGATGAAGCCTTTGCTCAACAACTCTTGAAGTTGGGCCTTTAACTCTCTTAACTCCGCGGGAGCCATTCTATAAGGGGGTATAGAAATGGGGCGAGTTCCCGGTTCAAGATCAATACAGAAGTCAATATCCCTATCCGGTGGCATACCCGGAAGATCTGCAGGGAACACATCCAAAAACTCACGGACTACCGAAACCGACTCGATCGAAGGTACTTGGGTAGTGTCATCCTTGAGGTGTGCTAAGAAAGCTAAACAACCCTTACTAACCATCCTCTTGGCACGAAGGAAGGACACGATACGAACCGGATTGGAAGTGTAGTCGCCCTCCCACACTAACGGATCTGTCCCAGGCTTGGCTAACGTCACCGTTTTAGCATTACAGTCCAAAATCGCAAAATTCGGAGAAAGCCAAGTCATACCCAGAATTACATCAAAGTCACCCATTTCTAAGATAACCAAATCTACATAGGTGTTGCTCCCCATAAAATTCACCAAACAAGACCTATATACCTTTTCAACTACCACAGACTCACCCACCGGAGTAGAAACACGAATAGGCATGTCAAGTAATTCACAATGTAAATTAAGACCATTAGCAAATGAGGAAGATACATATGAAAACGTGGATCCAGGATCAAACAATACGGAAGCCATGCAATCACAAACCAGAAGATTACCTGTGATAACAGCATCAGATGTCTCCGCCTCCGATCTCCCAGGGAAAGCATAACAATGGGCCCTTTCGTTGGTTTGCCCGTTGCCCCTACCATGTTGTGATGTAGGGGCTCCAGTTTGCCCATCACCTCTGCCGTTTTGGTGACCACCGTTACCTCGGCCACCACGCCCTCCAGAATAACGGCCTCTACCATGACCACCTCTACCTCTAGCTAGTGGGGTTCTGTAACTCTGGTTTGGACAATACCTCTTAATGTGTCCAATCTCCCCACATCCATAACATTCTCTGGGTTCACGCATCGGCCTCTCAGAGAAGTGTTGGCCGGTCTGAGGTGGACCCCCAACTACAGTCTGTAGTGAAGACTGAATTGGTCGAACTGAGTGACCTCCGGAGCTCTGTCCTCTAGAGTAAGAACCATTAAACTCACCTCCCCTTCGAAACCTTTTTGATGTCGATGTCGTGGTGAAGTCATCTGGTTTCACTCCTTCCACCTCTATCACAAAGTCTACCACCTCTTGGAAGGATGTTGCCGTTGCCGCTATCTGTAAGGCTGAAATCCGCAATTCTGACCTCAACCCCTTCACAAAACGGCGGATCCGTTCTTGTGGACTGAAACAAAGTTGGGTGGCATACCTGGATAATGCACGGAATTTGGCCTCATATGCGTTAACCGTCATCCTACCTTGCTCGAGACTCAAGAACTCATCCCTTTTTCTATCTCTCAAAGTCCTTGGGATATACTTCTCCATAAACAGGGTAGAGAATGATTCCCAAGTCATAGGTGGTGCCTCTGTTGGTTGACACTCAACATGTGACCGCCACCACATTTTGGCGTTCCCTTGAAACTGATAGCTCACGAACTCAACGCCAAACCGTTCTACTATACCCATCTTGTGTAGTAGCTCATGACAATCAACCAGAAAATCGTAGGCATCCTCTGATTCTGCGCCCTTAAAGACTGGAGGTTTCAATTTCAAGAACTTACTGAAAAGTTCATGCTGATCATTTGTCATAATAGGCCCAGTAGTCAGACGTGGAAATGTGCCTATTCCCAATGATGCATCCATGCGGGGAGCCATAGTAGCCGCATGTCGTATCTCTGAAACCGGAGGTGTTGGTGCAGAAACCACTGGAGGTGCCTGACCCTGATCGGATAACCCGCTAAGATAAGCAAGTACCTGGTTGATCATCTCTGGGGTAGGTTGGGGTGGCATTTCCTCATTTTGCACTCGTTCATTCTCCCCTTCCTCACCCTCTCTTATCACCTCCTCGGTCGGTGGAGGAGTCACCGCCCTAGTATCAGATGGGCTAGGGGCTCGTCCTCTTCCTCTAGAGGACGTCCTCCCACGACCTCTTCCACGGCCTCTTGCCGCTGTTCTTCCTCGAGCCACAGCCCCAGTGGCTGGCTCAGTCGTTTCTTGTCTTTCCGTTGTTGCTGCTGGTGCGGTCGTTGCTCTAGTCCTAACCATCTGCGAAATAGAATGAAGATGGTCAGATACCAATTTGTATCACCTAGATACCAATTGGACTCAAGTAGTAGCACGAAAGAAGAATGAAAGAATGGAATTTTCCTAAAGTCTTATAGCCTCTCAAAGAAAAGTAAAGGCGTCCCCCTACCGTTCCTTAAGACTCTACTAGACTCGTTCTTGTGTGATGAGACCAATGAACCTAATGCTCTGATACCAAGTCTGTCACGACCCAAAACCGGGGCCGCGACTGGCACCCACAATTTCCCTCCTATGTGAGCGAACCAACCAATCTAACCCTTATCATTTTAACATATATCAACAGAAAATAATGCGGAAGACTTAAACTCATTAAATAAAACAAATCAACATCTATTAATTCCCCAAAATCTGGAAGTCATCATCACAAGAACATCTATCTCAAATTACTAAACTAAGAATGTCTAAGAACAAAAATAACTAAAAAGCTAGTCCATGCCGGAAGTTCAAGGCATCAAGACTTGAAGAAGAAGACCCAGTCCAAGCTAGACGCGTTAGCTCACCCTGAATTTCCGAAGGTAGTGAAGACTGGCTAGATCTACTGTTGAGTTGAAGTTGACGGAACGTTCGCTGCATTCCACAAATAACAAAGAAGAAAACATAAAAGTAGGGGGTCAGTACAACCACACGTACTGAGTAGATATCATCGGCCAACTCAAAATAGAAGATAATATATATCAAGTAATATCATAAAATCAACTATGATGCTTAACATGTAGCAACAACGAGTACTATATCATTAACAATTTCCACTAAGTTCACACATGAGGACTCAAGCCTCAATACCATACTCATTTGGGAATTGGGTTCATTAGATTGAGTATATTCATTATCTTTCAAGATTCATTATCTTTCTTCCTCTTGTGTCGGTACGTGACACTCCGCTCCTCTATTTCTATCCTGGTGCCGGAACGTGGCACTCCGATCCTCATTCTATCCTGGTACCGGAACGTGGCACCCGATCCATATTCTATCCTGGTGTCGGAACGTGACACTCCGATCCTCATATTCTATCCTGGTACCGGAACGTGGCACCCGATCCATAATTTATCCTGGTGTCGGAACGTGACACTCCGATCCTCATATTCTATCCTGGTACCGGAACGTGGCACCCGATCCATATTCTATCCTGGTGTCGGAACGTGACACTCCGATCCTCATATTCTATCCTGGTACCGGAACGTGGCACCCGATCCATATTCTATCCTGGTGTCGGAACGTGACACTCCGATCCTCATATTCTATCCTGGTACCGGAACGTGGCACCCGATCCATATTCTATCCTGGTGTCGGAACGTGACACTCCGATCCTCATATTCTATCCTGGTACCGGAACGTGGCACCCGATCCCTAAATTCATCAAGCCTTCTTTTATACTAAGGCATCATCAATCTCATTATATAATTTATCAAGCCTTCTTTTATACTAAGGCATCATCAATCTCATTATATAATTTATCAAGCCTTCTTTTATACTAAGGCATCATCAATCTCATTATATAATTTATCAAGCCTTCTTTTATACTAAGGCATCATCAATCTCATTATATAATTTATCAAGCCTTCTTTTATACTAAGGCATCATCAATCTCATTATATAATTTATCAAGCCTTCTTTTATACTAAGGCATCATCAATCTCATTATATAATTTATCAAGCCTTCTTTTATACTAAGGCATCATCAATCTCATTATATAATTTATCAAGCCTTCTTTTATACTAAGGCATCATCAATCTCATTATATAATTTATCAAGCCTTCTTTTATACTAAGGCATCATCAATCTCATTATATAATTTATCAAGCCTTCTTTTATACTAAGGCATCATCAATCTCATTATATAATTTATCAAGCCTTCTTTTATACTAAGGCATCATCAATCTCATTATATAATTTATCAAGCCTTCTTTTATACTAAGGCATCATCAATCTCATTATATAATTTATCAAGCCTTCTTTTATACTAAGGCATCATCAATCTCATTATATAATTTATCAAGCCTTCTTTTATACTAAGGCATCATCAATCTCATTATATAATTTATCAAGCCTTCTTTTATACTAAGGCATCATCAATCTCATTATATAATTTATCAAGCCTTCTTTTATACTAAGGCATCATCAATCTCATTATATAATTTATCAAGCCTTCTTTTATACTAAGGCATCATCAATCTCATTATATAATTTATCAAGCCTTCTTTTATACTAAGGCATCATCATTATCAGTGAATTAGGGTTTCTTTCAAGATTTAGGATTCAATAACTTCATCATGCTTAGTTTATCACAATTTCATAATCACAATCATGCAAGCATACAATTAAACACATAGCAGGGTTTACAATACTATCAATACATATCATTCACTATTAAGAGTTCACTACGAATATCGTAAAAACCATAACCTACCTCCACCGAAGAATTGTAATCCACAAGCAAATTCCCAAGCTTTGATATTCCTTCCTCTCGATCGATTCCTCTCTTTCTCTTTGTTCTTTCTGTTTGTTTTTATTCAAAACCCTCTTTCTTTTACCCTAATTAACATATAATTAAGTGTGAAAGAGGACAATAAAACCCACTAATTAACTTAAGGTTACCTCTTTTAACCCCCAAGTAATTAGACTTATTAATATTAACCCTCTAACTTTATAATTAAGGAAAGAATAGTCCAATGCGTCCCTTAAAACGTGTGAAGAAATCCGATTCTGCCTGGGACTTGCGCAACCTGTGACGGGCCGTCGTGCCTGCGACGGTCCGTCACAATGGTCGTCGCAACCTCCCACAATCCAGGTGGACTGTGACGGCCCGTCACACCTGTGACGGTCCGTCCTGCACCTCCGTCCTGACGGTCAGAGACTCGTTTCCCGTACCAATTTCTCAAGAGTTGAAGTGTTTTGCAACGGGAGCTTACGACGGCTCGTCGTGGATGTGACGGCACGTCCTGCAGGTCCGTCACAGATTACAGAGAGTCGATTTTCAGTACCCAATTTCAGAATTTCTAAGTATGCTGAAACGAGACATCTGTGACGGGCCGTCGTGCCTATGACGGTCCGTCGTGATGTCCGTAATCTTAGCCAGTTTTTCCAGAAATAAATCTGCTGCTCAAAACGACTAAACAGGTCGTTATAGGAAGTACTGATTTTCAAAATAATTTTCATGTGCAGATCATAGTACTATCTCTTTTAAGAGATAGATTTTTGGGTAATAATCTCAACCCACAAATAAAAGTAGTTTTTAAACATATGATCTAGTTACATTTTGGGGGTAGTATTGAGCACCGATATCAATATAAGTTTAGATAACTCAAGTCTCCATAAACTATATAGACAATGTGGGTAGAAAGGGTTATACTTTTTAGATGATTCCTTATTGATTTTAAGCATAGCCTAGTTGATCAACTTAGTTGATGAGTTGTATATCCTGACAAGGTATATGGCAGTTTGGGAGCTTGGGCGACGTATCATCACATAGCTAATATTGATGGTTCTCGATTACAGAATCCCGCACAGATTTATATTGCATTTTTATATAAAAATTAAGTTGTTATTGTGTTCGTCAACACATTGTGTTACTATCGATTTTTTAAAATGTTTTCAATATATTACATCTTTTATTGTTGTTTTATCCTTGAGTATCTTGAGTTAAGTATCTTGAATTGAGTATCTTCAGTTGACTATCTTATTCTTGAGTCGAGTTGAGTTGAGTTGATTTGACTGTGTTGAGAAGAGGTAAGTACAAATGGGTAATTGCAACGGTAACAAAATAGCTATAAATTAGTGAATAATCTAGACTATAGAGGAGGTAAAATTTCTCTTGAACAATTTGCCCCGAACCTGGTTGATTTCCCTCGAACATCAACAAGCATACAAATAAACAGTTCATTCACTCTCGAGCTGAATGCATGGAAAAGGGCTTAGGATTCACTCTGCGATCTGAACCCATGATAACCCATAGACTATCAATCAATAATATTGGTTCTAAAACATCAATCTCGAGCAAGCCAAAAATGTGAATGTAGAACTGCACTATAGTTCTTTAAATTAAACAACATTTAATAATTTAAATCACTTCTAAACAACATTTAGACAAACAATTAACACTACACATAAAGTAAATCATCACATAATCACACCCCAAGAATCGAGGTTTTCACTAGACATCATAAAAATATTAAAATAGTTACCAAATTATATTTCCATTAAAGGTTCAAATTAAAGAATCTCAAAGACTCACTTCAAATTTCTCAAAAGTGAAAAAGTTTGATTCTTCAAAAGTTAAGGAAAACTTGTCTCAATATTCAGAGTTCAATGTAATTTAAAATATGATAGATCCTTTTTAAACTAAATGTTCAAAAATGTTTTTGTAGTCGGCAAAAATATTTTGTGAAGAGCCATTCGGTGCAATAATTTAGGCTCACTGATTCATTCTCTGATCTAGCTTTTAGTCATTCCATCCCTTTTCTGCCTTGGCCTTCAGCACCTTCCAAGTCTGTAACTTTGGTGTCACATCTAGGAACACCCCCTGGAGGTAACAGGCATCGGCGTCCTCTTTCAGGACTAAGACTAGCCTCTTAGATTACATTATTACATTTATAGGTCAAATTTAGCGAAAAAATTAAAACTTTTTACTACTCTACACTGAGGTTTACATAGACCTCTACATACACGTAATAGATATATATCGAGTATACATAGACCCTTCGTATAGGAAGATTACTTAGTCTTCTACTTTTATTGCACATAGATATATATATATAACATAACATAGTCATAATAATAATCTCATCTCATAACCATCTAATAAGAGTATATCAAATTTAGGTCTAGTCTATACATCAAACAATAAGACCACATATAGTTCATACCAATGTTTAGTACTCAATGAAAGGAAAGAAACATAGAAGTGGTTCTAATACTAAAAACAACATCATGGCTTGATAGTGGCATCGCCCTCAAAAATTATTGACCTACCCTACTTGGATGAATAAGAGATCCAAGTCTTGATCAAGTCGTCTCCAAAAGCCCTTCAACGACCAAAACCTAAAATGTTGGGGAAAAGGAAGAAATGGAATGAGTACACCACCTCTACAGAGTATGAGACCATATGCACACACATTTTTAAATCATGCTAAGAAAAGTGACATTTCAATAAGTATGCACTTTTCATTAAAAACCTTTATGCACATTGAACAAGACCATACCAAATCAATAAGACATATTAATGGATTCATAGGCATGTACATCACAAGACCAACAATATATAGCATAGTCAAGTCAATAAACATATCAAAATATTTGCCTATAAATACAATATCACTGTACTATCAAGTTATAACTGCAACAAGCATGAATAAGACTTCATTATAACATAACCAAAGCAAGACAACTACCCACAACCCCTATCAAGTCAATAAGTGCAATGACTAAGCAAAACCCCATAACCTTACTCAATCAAGTAACTCAATAAGAATCATGACCAACCTCCTGCTTCACATAGCATAGCATTTAAGAGTACATATCATCATATTTTAACAATGTACACCAATTACATATTTATAGGAGTAATGGATATCACATATTATCATTAACATGTAAGATCATCATATACATATGATTTATATTTATAAGCATATTCATACGTAAGAACATCCTCCTAAGACTTTCCTTAAGGTTAAGTAGTGCACTATATATGTAGAGTCCCATATCCCTACCTAGACAAGGCTAAACCCCTTAGGTCATCTTTGTTAGTATTCAATCCTTTAGATCATTTATCCTTTGGGAACAACTTGCTTTAACCGACATAGACCACATGAGCTAATGTGGAATCTGGTGTCATGGAACCCTACACCGAAAGAAGGCAGACTACTTGTCAAGGTAGTACCAAAACATGAACATAGAAACTACGTGGATCCACTAGCTAGTATTCCTATGGGGGGAAAATAGTTCAAGAACTAGGAGATATAATTGGGACCCTCTTTATTCTACATGCGTTGTAGTCTCCAATCTCAATAGTAGATTAGTGATCCTACCTTCCCTATGTGGGAAGAAACACTCCCCACTCTAGTTCACTCGGTGCTAAGTAGACTCCCTTTTTAAATATCTTTAATGTCTTGATTAATTAGCATATATTGATGTACGTTATAGGGCCTAAACCTTGTATAAACATCATCATCATAGCTCAATAAAATTGCATGAGTAAAATCCTTTCATTACAATTTATATAAGTGAGGTTAGCACATTTACATATCGCTTCATGATATGGCACATTGGTAAATCATTCACCATCCTTATAACATTTAAATGTTAGCCAACACCTCACAACCATAGTCAAGACATTTCAATTAAACATCATACCAACCCTATAAATCCTAATACAAGGCATACTCCAATACAACATCATGACTTAGTCACAATTTAACCATAATTGAAATAAAGAATAGGGATCACAAGACTTACCAAGTCTCCTTCACAATTCATCATCAAGGTCTTACCCTCAACCATTAATTCCACCCAATTAGGGTATGACGTCATCATAATTCAATGACCAACATGATTACAAGGCTCGAAGAATCACTATATTACAATTCAATACTATTTCATAGCTTAAGACAAGATACTTAGGTCAAGTCACAACATACTTCATAACCTAGACACAATTTTCAAGAACTAGCATGAAGAGACCATAAATCACCCAAATTATTTCATCATTAGTATAACAACATTATCTAGTAGATATTCAACCAATAACCAAGTCAATTTAACCAAAATATAATTTACCTCAACATCATCACCTAGGGTTAAGGGTTAAGGGTCAACTTCTACAAACTATACCAAACCATGAATATACATCATAATTAAGTTAGAATAGATATTAATATATTCGTAATATCCAAATGAGATAAAGAAAAGAGAAGGAAGAGAGTTTTGTGTTTTGGGAATTATGATCTTAGGTCTAGTTTAATTAGGTTGTCATTATATAGAGGTCCTTAATTAACTTAATTGATCCCCCCATCTTAAACCTTAATTAACTAACTAACCTCTTAAATAATCAAATGAATCAATTAAATAGACACAGCCAAACACAGACCTGACCTACGAGACCCCGACTGGCGAGCCATAGGTTAGTCGACGGGCAATGTAGCCTCTATGCTGCACATCCGTGGTTTTGGTCAGAAACTTTGCAAAAACGACTTCCCACAAAATTTACCAAGTCCTCATCGATGGGTGGCATCGACGCCCCATTAATTCACCAACGCCCGTCTGTGGCATCCGTTGGTGACATTGTCTCTTGACAGCTTTTGCCAACTTTTGCAAGGGTCCCTCTCAAGGGCCCTTGGTTGGTCCATGGGGAGTCGTGGCCGGACATTTTGACTATAAATCAACTTAAACACATTTTATACACCCTTCCACAAATTCTCATCATTTGCCGACTTCAAAAAGCTAGTCAATTAGGCTAAGGCATGTTAGAACCTCATTGAACTAGTTTCCAGACGTCATGGACGTTCTTGGATGTTTTGGTTTCTAGAATTACTAAATGACTTATAATCATTTTAATAGACCTTAAAATAGTTTCTAAAACTTACGACACTTATGTTAGGCTCTATAACATGTATTGGATTTTTTAAGTGTTACATTATCCCCCCCCCCTTACGAACATTCCTCCCCAAATGACACTAAAAATTTTTTGAATGAAGGAATATACTCAAGACTAGAAGCCGAACAAACAACAATACCTAACAACATCAACCATATCATTTACACAAGGCAATTCAAAATTTCAATTACCACATATAAGTCACAACATTATATTATGAGGAATATCCTTCTCACAACAACAAGAGCTCAACATAGCATTTATAAGTTGGTTATGACAAGGTTTAACTTACAAACATGTTACATATCAATTCGTAAGGACTCACCATATCCAAAATGCACAACATGACTCAAAACAATCCAAAAAGAAAAATTGACAATTTATTAGCATACTTCTTTGTAATCACTGTAACAACATCCAAAATGCTCATTTTGCAAAAGTTTACCAAAAATCAAGAATTTTCAAGTTTTAGTCAGTATTTTCATTATTGGTAAGAACAACTAACCTTTGTTATCAAATAGATGAGGGTAACGGGACTTCATGTCAGCCTCGGCCTCCCATGTTGCACCCTCAACTAAGTGATTCATCCATAACACTTTTACGGACGCCACCTCTTTATTCCTCCATCTCTTTACTTTTCTAACAAGGATTTAAACTGGAACTTCCTCATAAGAGAGGTTATCCTTTACACAAAGACCCTCAATAGGAATAATAGACTCGGGATCACCGATACACTTCTTAATCATAGATACATGGAAAACCGGATGAACCGAAGTCAATTCACTAGGAAATCTTAGCTCAAAAGAAACCTTACCAACCCTTTGCAAGATTTCATAAGGACCTACATAAGGAGGACTTAACTTCCCTTTCTTGCCAAATCTAACCACCCCTTTCATAGTCGAAATTGTCAAATACACTTTATCACCTTTTTCAAATTCTAAACCCCTTCTCCTATGATCGGCATAAGACTTTTACCGACTATAGTACGTTTGCTACCGGTTCCTTATGATATGAACCTCCTCCAAAGTCTTATAGATCAAATTGGTACCAAGAAGCGAAGACTCACCCACTTCAAAAAATCCAATAGGAGACCTACACCTCCTACAATACAAGGCTTCATAAGGAGCCATGGATATGGATGAATGAAAACTATTATTATAAGCAAACTCCACGAAAGGAAAACGCTTATCCCAATTTCCCTTGAAATCAACAATACAATATCTAAGAATATCTTCAAGGGTTTGAATAGTATGCTCCGGTTGACCATCCATTTTGGGATGAAAATCGGTGCTTAACTTCACCTTAGTGCCCAACCCTTCTTGTAATGACCTCCAAAACGTATATGTGAATTTTGCACCCCTAACCGATATGATGGATAACGGAATACCATGGGGACACACAATTTCATCTATGAATATACTAGCATAATCTTCCGCCCAATAAGTAGAATTGACGGGAATGAAATGAGAGGACTTGGTCCGTCTATCCAAAATCACCCATATAGAGTCATATTTCCATAAAGTTCGAGGAAAACCTACTACAAAATCCAGATTGATGTCTTCCCACTTCCAAGTAGGAACTTGGATTTCTTGTAGTAGCCACCCGGCTTTTGATGTTCGGCTTTCACTTCTTGGCAATTTGGACACTTAGCAACAAACTCCGCTATTGCTTTTTCAAACCTTCCCACAAAAACACTTCCCTAAGGTCATGATACATCTTAGTTGAACCCAGATGTATGGAGTAACGGGACCCATGAGCTTCCTCAAGTTTCCGGCTCCTCAAACCATCTACATTGGGAACACACAACCTTCCTTGATATCTGAAAACACCATCCCCCCAAGGAGAATTTCACATTAAGCTTGCTAAGAACCGATTCCTTCAATTCCATCAATGATTGATCAAGGTGTTGGTTGGACTTCACCTCAACTACCAAGGATGACTCGGAGTTATGATGGACCATGAGACCACCATTCGGAGAATCTTCTAATCTAACACCCAATCTATCCAATCTATGAACATCTTTAACGAGGTCTTTTTTGGCTTCATCTACATAAGATACACTACCCATATATAAATAACTTAGAGCATCTATAACCACATTGGCCTTGTCGGGGTGATAGAGAACACTCATGTCATAATATTTCAACAATTCAAACCACCTTCTTTGTCAGAGATTCAACTCCTTTTGAGTAAACACATATTCGAGACTCTTATAATGCCTCCATATTTTCAATGCAAATACCATAGCTGCTAACTCAATATCATGAGTTGGATAGTTCCTCTCATGCATCTTAAGTTTCCTAGAAGCATAGGGTACCACTTTCCCATGTTGCATAAGAACACACCCTAAACCCACTCAGGATGCATCACAATACACAACAAAACCCTTTGTACCCTCAACACCGAAGCAAAAGTAAGCCTATCTTTCAAAATTTTGAAGCTTCACTCACATGGCTCCGACCACTCAAATTTCTTACTTTTTTGGGTCAAAGTAGTCAAGGAGATGCAATGGACGCAAAACCATCCACAAACCTCTGATAATAACCCGCTAGACATAAGAAACTCCTAATGTCGATTGGAGTCAATGGTCTAGCAAATTCTTTACCTTCCTCAGTTTTCCTTGGATCAACCTCAACTCCCTCACTAGAGATGATCTGACCAAGAAATGCCACCGACCTCAACCAAAACTCTCATTTGCTATACTTGGCAAATAATTGGTTCTCCTTAAGCACTTGAACACCACCCTCAAATGGTTTATGTGTTGACCCTCATTTTTTGAATATACCAAGATGTCGTCACTGAAGACAATGTCAAATGAATCTAGTTATGTTTAAAACACCCTCTTCATGAGATCCATAAATGCCGCCGGGGAATTTGTGAGACCAAAGGACATTACTAAGAACTCATAGTGACCATATCTAGTCTGAAATTTCGTCTTTGGTATATCCTCACCTCTCCCCTAAGTTGATGGTACCTCGATCTCATGTAAATCTTAGAAAATTAGCTTGCCCCTTGGAGTTGATCAAACAAGTTGTCACTTAGAGGCAGAGGATACTTGTTCTTAATAGTTACTTTATTGAGTTGGCGGTAATCTATGAACATTCTAAGGGAGCCATCCTTCTTCTTCACAAACAATACTGGAGCACCCCATGGAGAAATACTAGGTTGAATGACGACTTTGTCTAGTACATCTTTGGGTTGAGATTTCAACTCTTTAAATTTGGCTGGAGCCATCCGATAAGGAGGAATTGAAATGGGATTGGTATCCGGTAACAAGTCAATACCAAAATTAATTCCCACTCGATAGGAATACCGAGAGGATCATTAGCAAAGACCTTCGGAAATTCCCTCATTACGGGGACCAACTCAATGGGAGGAATTTTGGAGTTTAAATCTTGGACTCTTACTATATAGTATAAATACCCTTTAAAGACCATTTTATAAGATTTCAAACAAGAGATGATACGACCTATAGGAATAGAATATCCCCTCTTCCACTCTAAAACGGGCTCGGAATGTTAAACTTCACCACTCTCATTCTACAATCCATAGAGACAAAGCAAGCATGCAACCAATCCATACGCAATATGACATCAAAATCAAACATATCTAGTTCTACTAGTTCAACATAAGTAACTCTATTGGGCAACATTATAGGACACTTTATATAAACCCTTTTTGCAACAACCGACTCACCCACCGGGGTAGACACTATAAAAGGTTCATTTAGAATGTCGGGTAAGATTTCAAATTTCATAGATAACAAGGGAGTAACAAAAGATAATGTAGCGCCCGGATCAAGTAAATCATATACATCAACAGAGAAGACTTCCAACATACCGTTCACACATGGAGAGAAGTCTTTTGCTCACCCCTAGAGAGGTTAACATAGAAGTGATTCTTCTTAGGATCCTCATTTGAACCAATTGCTTGAGCTTGACCACTACCCTTGTATTGACCCCTCACATTAGGGAAATCTCGAACCTTGTGCCCACTTTTACCACACCCAAAACAATTATCCGTTTCTTTAAGGCAATCACCATAATGATTCTTGCCACACTTTCCACAAGTTGGCTTCTCGGTTGGTGAACTACTACCCTTTCCCTTTTTAGACATAGGGTTAGACACCCTATCATCCCTAGACTTAGGAAACTTAGAAGGAACTTGATTAGAAACCCTCTTCTTGAACCTATGCTTGTCTTGAATCTCAATCCTTCATGGTCATATTGTCATGTAGAATAGCCTAATGACACTCCTCTTGCAAGTCATCCGACACTCCCGTAACAAAGCAGTTTATTTCATCTCTAGGATAGGAAACCAAAGAAGGAGCATATTTTGACAATTTAGTGAATTTCAAAGAGTATTCAAGAACACTCATACCTCCTTGGTGAAGGTTGATGAACTCCACCACCTTGGCTTCCCTCTTCTCCCTAGGAAAGAACCTATCAAGAATTCCTTCTTGAACACTTCCCATATCATGGTCCACCCCTTAATGGCCTATTGTCCCTCCATTGGACATACCAAGTTTGGGCCACATCTTTGAGTTGGTAAGTGGCTAACTCGGCCATCTCACTAGAAGACAACCCCATAGCATAAAGGATCTTGTAGATTTCATCAATGAACTCATAGGGGACTTCTTCAGCCTTGGACCCATAGAAATTAGAGGATGCATCCTAGAGAAGTCCTTCCGATGAGAGGCCATAGAAGCAACTTGTTGATTTGCTCGGGGCACAACCTCCCGATTAGCTTGGGTCGTCATGGCTTGAGCTTGAGTAGGTGCGGCTTGCGCTTGGGTAGTAATGGCTTGAGCCATTTGGAAAAGAGCACCCCTTATGTTCTCATTCGTCAAAAGAGGAGGATTGACCGGGGCTTGATCATCAATAGCTTCTTCTTCAAGAAGAGGAACTTGATCACCACGGGGAGGAACTCCCATGTTGGAAATCTCTTCTTTAAGTCTTCGTGCTTCATTCCTTTGATAATTCATTGTCGATAGTCACTATAAGAGGATTAGATGCAAAAGCACATACACCTAATACTTTAAAGGCATAATATTGCACTTCCAAGAAAGTGAGAGTTTCCTAAGCATCATATAGATTCCTATTCATAAGTGTGGAGCGCTTCACATTTATGAACACGAACCTATATAGACGTGGTAGACAGAGATATCGACTTCAAGATATTCAACCACATGCTCTGATACCAAGTTTATCACATCCGGGAATACCCCCTAGACGTAACCGGTGTCGTCGTCCTCCTTAAGGACTAAGACTATCCTCTTAGCTTACATCATTACATTCATAGTTCAAATTTAGTGGAAAATTTAAAACTTTTTACCACTCTACAGTGAGGTTTACATAGACCTTTACATACATGTAATAGATATATATCAAGTATGCATAGACCCTTCGTATAGGAAGATTAATAGTCATCTCATCTCATAGCTATATAATAAGAATATATCAAATTTGGGCCTAGCCCATACATCAATACAAGAAGACCACATATAGGTCATACGAATATTTAATACTCAATGAAAGGAAAGAAACATAGAAGTAGTCTTAAAACTAAAAACAACATCATGTCTTGATAGTGGAATCGCCCTAGGAAATCGAGGACGTACCCTATTTGGATGAATAACAAATCCAAGTATTTTTCAAATCATCTCCAAAAGCCTTTCAACGATCGAAACCTAAAATGTTGGGGAAACGGAATAATGAGGTTCGTAGACCACTTGTACTAAGTATGAGACCTATGCACACACACTTGGAAATCATGCTAAGAAAAGGGACGTTTCAATAAGTATGCACTTTTCATTAAAAAATGCACATTCAATAAGACCATACAAAATCAATGAGACATATTAATGGAGTCATAGGCATGTACATCACAAGACCAACAACATAAAATAGTCAACTCAATGAACATATCAACATACTTGCATATAAATCCAATATCATTCTATCATCAAATTATAACTTCAACAAGCATTAATAAGAGTTCGCTATAAAATAACCAAAGCAAGACAATTACCCACAACCCCTATCAAGTCAACAAGTGCAATGACTAAGCAAAGCCCTATAACCTTAATCAATCAAGTAACTCGATAAGAATCATGACCAACCTCCTACTTCACATAGCATAGCATTTAACCGTACATATCATCATACTTTAACAATGTAGACCAATTACATGTTCATAGGAGTAATAGACATCACATATTATCATTAACATGTAAGATCATAATATATGTATCATCTATATTTATAAGCATATACATACATAAGAACATCCTACTATGACTTCCCTTAAGGCTAACTAGTGCAATCTATATGTAGAGTCCCATACCCCCACCTAGACAATGCTAAACCCCTTAGGTCATCTTAGTTAGAGTTCAATCCTTTAGTTCATTTATCCTTTTGGGAACACCTTGCCTTAACCGACATCAACAACATGAGATAATGTGGAATCAGGTGTCATGGAACCCTACTACAAAAAAAGTCGGACTACTTGCCAAGGTAGTACCAACACATGAACGTAGAAACTACGTGGATACACTAGCTAGTATTCCTATAGGGGAAACATAGTTCAAGAACTAGGAGATATAGATGGGACCCTCTTTATGCTACATGAATTGTATTCTCCAATCTCAAGATTACATTAGTGATCCTACCTTCCCTATGTGGAAAGGGACACTCCTGACTCTAGTTCACTCAGTGCTAAGCTAGAATCTCTTTTGAAATGTCTTTAATGTCTTTATTAATCATGATAGATTAAAGTAGGTCGTAGGGCCTAACCCTTGTATAAACATCATAATCATATCTCAATAATAATTGCATGAGTAAAATCATTTCATTACATTCATATAAGTGAGGTTAGCATATTTATAAATTGCTTCATGATAAGGCACATTGGTAACTCATTCACAATCCTTATAACATTTACTTCTTAAACAACACCTTACAACCATAGTCAAGACATTTCAATTCAACATCATACCAAACCTATAAATCCTAATAGAAGGCATACTCCAATACAACATCATGACTTAATCACCATTTAACCATAATTGGAGTAAAGAATAGAGATCACACGATTTACCAAGTCTCCTTCATAATTCATCATCAAGGTCTTACAATCAACACTTAGTTCCACCCATTAGGGTATAACTTCATCATAATTTAATTACCAACATGATAAAAAGTCTAGAAGAATCACTACATCACAATTCAATACCAGTTCATAGCTTAAGGCAAGATACTTAGGTTAATTCACAACATCATAACCTAGATCTAATTCTCAAGAACTAGCATGAAGAGACTATAGATCACGCTAATTCTTTAATTATTAGTATAACAACATAATCTAGTATAAATTCAACCAATCACCAAGTCAATGGAACCAATACAATCCAATTCACCTCAAGATCATCACCTAGGTTAAGGGTTAAGGGTCAACTTCTACAAACTAGACCAAACCATCAACATATATGATAATTTAGTTAAAATACATGTTAATATATTCATAATATCAAAAATAAATTATAACAAACCAATTCATAACATGAATTTCGAGATTAGAAAATACTCACTTGAAAATTCAACTTTTGAAATCAATTCGATGAAACCCTTTGAGGAAAGAGGTCTCAAAGGTAAAGGAAATACCATACCTTGTTAATTGATGAAGATTGATGGTTAAAATTAAGTATTTTCAGCCGTTAAAGCCTCCCGTATCTTGGTCTTCAATGGAGTTTTTCACTAGAGAGAGAAAGAAGACAAAAGGAAGAGAGTTTTGTTTTCCGAAATTATGAGCTTAGGTCTAGTTTAATTAGGCTAAGTCTTTATATAGAGGTATTTAATTAACCTAATTGAACCCCACTTAACCCTTAATTAAATAACGAACCTCTTAAATAATTTAATTAATTAAATAAAACAACATAGCCAAACACAGACATAACCTACGAGATCCCGACTGACGGGCCTTAGGTAAGTCGACGGGCAGTGTGGCCTCCGTGCTGCATATCCGTGGTTTTGTTCAGAGACTTTGCCAAAACTACTTCCCACAAAATTGTCTAAGAATTAATCAACGGGTGGCATCAACTCCACGTCGATTAACCAACGACCCATATGTGGCATCTGTTGGTGACACTGTCTCTTGACAGCTTTTGCCGACTTTTGCCAGGGTCCTCCTCAAGGGCCCTTGTTTGGTCCTTGGGGAGTCGTCAATAGGCTTTTGTACTATGAATAAACTTAAACATATGTTATACACCCTTCTACCAATTCTTATTATTTTCAACTTCACAAAGCTAGTCAAATAGTCAAAGTCACACTAGAACCTAATTGAACTAGTTTTTGAACGTCATGGACGTTCTTGGATATTTTGGTTTCTAGACTTCCAAAATGACTTATAATTATTAAAATAGACCATAAATTTTTTTCTAAACCTTATGACACTTATTTTAGGCTCTAAAACATGTCTTAGATTTTTGATGTGTTACATTTGGGCAATCGCAATCTAATCAATTCATCACGGAACCATTTGGCGATTCGCCGACTGCTCCTTTCTCTTTCCAACTTGGTTATTTCCTTAAGGTCTTGGCACACTAGAACTTTAGACATCTATGAAGACTTTCGGAGACTCGACAAATAGACTTGGCGATCACCAGACTTCCTTTTCTTCACTCTTTCAGCTTACTTTGTTGCTTTTTTGCAAAGTAGTGTCCTTGCATTGTTCCTCAATAAAAATATATGGAAATCAAGGGTTTTACATCAGTTATTGACACAAAATAAACATTTAAGGACATTAAACCTATCCAAATAAATTGTACATTTCATGTACTATACCATTTCCCCTGCATCATTTCATGATGCTGATACAAGTATTGAGGATTATCAACAGGTGCTTCATTGAGGTCATGTGATATTCTAGTCGGTTTTTGTGAACCTTTTCATATTTAGGAGGACTTCACCTTTATCTTACAGTTAGTAGTTTTGAGATGTCATCGGTATTATCCCGATATCCTTGTGTAACAGTAGAGACTTCATAGATATACAAAGTTGAGTAGTATTCAGTATGTATCTTCTTTCAGTTTTATTTTTTCGAACTCTGAGTATATTTATTGAGTAGTTTTCAGATCTTTTTAAAGAATGAGTATTTGATTTGTTGAACTTATTTCAGTTTTTAAGCTTTTGCATGCTTGAGTTAATCTTCAACTTGTAGTTAGCCAAGATGAAGGTTTGCTTGGGGACCAGCAATGATTCTCGAGTATCGCTCACGTCCATGTCGTAGGCTCTAGTCGTGACAAAAAGGTAAAATTTCAATCATGGATATATTTGAGTCTGAGTTTCAGGTGGTATCTCCATTACCCTTTTATAACAACTACTTATGATTCTACTTCCGTCTTACACACTAGTACATTTTATTCGTACTGGTGTCCCGTTGGCTAAAGACATTGTTTTTTTTGTGTGAGCAAGTTTAGTATTAGTAGGTAAACTCCATCTTATCCTGGACGTATCAGTGGATGTTCAATTCTATTGTACAGTTTGGGTATAGTCGAGGCCTCGTCCGTACATGACTTATGTCACTCTTAGAGGCTATTGAGAACATAGTATTCTATGTTATTCTTTGTAGGTTTCAATCTCCAATCCACATACTTGGCATGCATATATATGTGTGTAAGTAGGTATGTCTTCGGTTGTGGCCTCATCAATTAGCTAGTACATCTTTATTTTTGTCTTGTTTGTAATTGCTTACATGGTTTATTGTTATTAAGGTCACGACCTTTATGATCCAGGCTTCACATTTCAAATGTTGTGCTATCTGATCTTTTTGTCCTGTAGTTTAATTATCTAATATGTTTCAGTGGTTACTCGATCAAATATAGCATGGAGAGCCAATTACACTTCCCTATTTTGGGGCGTGACATATTCATCATGTAATTACACTATGTTTCTCATGATAATTTGAGAGTGCAATTATTCTGACAATTAAACTCAATTAGTTGTTGATCAACCAAACATGTCAATTATACTAAACGAACAGATTTATCAAGAAATGAAGTGCTAAATTTAATTATGTGACTAACAAAATTCACCTTTGGTGTCTTCTATGTGAGCTCTAAAGAAAGAATTTCATAAAATGTAACATCTTTTTTTACTGCTTTCTCCAATAATATTTACCATTTTCATCCCAATTATTGTTTATTAGAGCTAATAAAGAAGACAATAAAGGTGGATTTGGTTAGCTACATGAGTTCCACAATTAAATTTAACACTTTTTTAAATAAATTTGTTAGGCTTAGGGTAACAAAACAAAACAAACATGTTGATTATATTTTAAATGTTGTAAAACTTAAGAACAAAAGAATAATATAAAGGTGAAGACAAGAATAATATAAGACAAGAGGAAAAATATGAGCTTTCTTTCTTTCAAGTGTTAACAAAATCTTTAACTGTATACAATATGAACCCTTATGCCTCTATTTATAGAATAGCATATAGGTATACAGAAGGTTAGTCATAAACATGTATATAATTGGAGAGGTTTATGAAAATGAAAGATTACATGAATAATGGTTGTAAAAGTGGAGGTTATGCAGGTTATGGTTATCTTAATAATGGAGGAAAGTAATGCAGTAAATTTTTAATGTAGTTGACATCCACAATATATTATTTTATAACACTCTCCCTTGGACGTCCATAGATAATATGTCTCGTTTAAACCTTACTAGGAAAGAAACTCCGTGGAAAAATTCTCTAGTAAAGAAAAAAGAGTACACATATCTTTTTAAAAAGTTTGAATGATATCACGTTACAAACCATCCTAGGAAAATCTAATTGGGATAAAACCATGGTTAAGGAAAAGAGTAAAACTCTTAGTTTTCTCCCCCCCCCCCCCCCC
>NC_028640.1:39903259-39997850 GCF_001406875.1 Solanum pennellii
TTCCCCCCCCCCCCCCTCCCAATAAAAACTTTACTTAATATCTCCAAAATAATGCATTCCAGTATTTTATCACAACTTCTTAAATATAGATGTTGGCAATATTTAATGAATAATTTTACAAGATTATCGCTTGAATGGATCTTTGCACGTCCATCTCACCATTTTATTGAAGATCATGTGTGAAAAAGACTTTTGGTGAAATACACTTTGCCCGGTCTCCTTTGATTGTATCATCCCTTCAATTGAGCTACATATCATTTTCACATATCGTAGTTGGAATATCATTTTCAAAAGAAATCACATATTTTAAATCCTTCAAGGATTTTCTTACAACCTTCATCGTCTAGTTAGACATAATAATCACTTATTATTCATTATGCATGTTCAAATATTTCATCTATTGCCAGACTAAAAGAAGTCTTATTGCATCCACCACTAGAGAATATATATCCATTAAATAATGTCAAATTTTGTGTGAAAATCCTTTATGCCCCGAGGGACAAACTGTACATTATATCTTACATTTTCTTTTCTCACAATTATTCATTTGTACCATACTAATATTATATTTTGATCCATGAACTATAAGATCAAAAATATCACCTTGGTAAGTGAAACAAAATATACTTGAATAGTGTTAATAATATTTCTATCCCACTATATGACAGATTTGAATTTACGATCTTCGTAATCATTTATAGCATTGAGTACTACTTCATATCAATGATACCATTGACGGTCTTATTGATATTGATTTCAATAAGACATAACTTGTCACGCCCCGAGCTACCTCAAAGACGCGAACACGGGACCTAGGACCACAAGTGGTCCCAAGCTAACCCTGCTGGCAATATCATGAGAATACTAAATATAATAAACTGATGCGGAATCTAAATCAAAATTAGAATGAAAGTATGATAAATACCCATATACTATTGCTGAGATATATTAAAACTGATGAGCTTAATACAAAGAAGTTATTAACTCAATACTAAGCTTAAACTATGTCTTAAAATAGCTTCTAACTGACTTAAATGTTGGGACAGGCCCCAACTAAGTCTAGCAAAAACTAAAACTAAAAAACTAAAGTACTGAAATGAACTCATGACTTTTGTCCTCATAGAATGAGGATTCACCACTCACTCAGCTGAACTGGAGATTAGAAATTGATCTAAGCGTGATCTGGATGCTGAGAACGTGAACCTACATCACGAGAAAATGTAGCGCACGTATGCGCCAGTACTTGAAAGGTACTGAACATGTAGGATAGAGTAAAGGTGAAATAAAACATAACTGAACAAGCACAAAATTATGTACAATATTCTGAACATGATATACTGAGTTCTGAGCAAACTAGATGCAATGACCAAATTTAATACATGCTGAGACTGAATACTAACTGAACTATAAATGCGGTCAGTTCCACAGAGTCTGACTGAACTGTCGAAACTACTAATAACCGATAATAAAATCACATCAGCTAAATGTGAAGTCTGATGTATACGCCCCATCGAGAGGACCCAATATACCCTGTCAGAGGTATAAAGTCATCATGGTGTGATCACTAAACTGATGCCCATAGAGGAGACTTACAACCTACTTTGCTAGTAGTTTTGGGACTAAATTTCTTACTGAACTGAGTTTCACGAACATTCAAATACGCTAAAAATGCAAGTTCAAATTGAGGGAACATGATTCTAAGGCTGAATTCACGCATGAATGACTGAAAAATTGAAGAGGAATTATTAACTCAAGATTGAGTGGAATCGGAAGGAAAGAGGTGAGTATACTTGGCTTTCATGGCTGCTTCTACTTCCCAAGTAGCTCTCTCTATGGACTGACTCCTCCACAGAACCTTGGCTTAAAAGAATTCCTTATTTCTCATCCTTCTAAACTGATGGTCAAGAATCTTAACTGGTACATCATCATAAGAAAAGCAATCTTTCACTTCCACACTCTCTAATTGCACTAAAAAAGTTAGATCACCCACACACTTCTTCAAGAGTGAGAGGTGGAAGACTGGATGTACAGCTGCTAGTTCTGCTGGCAACTCTAACTCATATGACACCTTTAAAACCCTTTTAAAGATCCTTTAAGGGCCTACATATCTAGGACTGAGCCTGCCTTCCTTGCTAAATCTCATCACCCCTTCATAGTTGACACTTCCAAGAAAACCCAATCATCAACTTGGAACTCTAGTTCCCTTTTCCTTACATCTGCGTAATATTTTTGACAACTTTGGGCAGTCTTAAGTCTATATCTAATGATCTACACTTTCTCCATATCATAAAGGATTGAATCTGGCCCTATTAATGACTTTTCACCTACTTCAAACCAACCAACAAGAGATCTACATCTACGCCCGTACATTGCCTCATAAGTGGCCATTTGAATGATGGAATGGTAGGTATTATAGTAGGAGAACTCAATAAGAGGAACATGATCATCCTAACTACCCTTTAAATCGATCACACAAGCTCTCGACATACCCTCTAGGGTTTGAATTCATTTCCATCCGTCTATGGATGAAATGTTGTGCTAAGGTTAACTTGAGTACCAAGACCATTCTGCAATGACTTCCAGAAATGAGCGGTAAACTGAGGACCACTATATGAGATGATAGACAAAGGAACCCCATGCAACCTCACAATTTCATTAATGTAAAGCTTGGCATAGTCCTCTACCGAATATGTAGTCTTGACTGCAGACTTAGTCATTTTGTCAACAATTACCCAAATGGAGTCATGTTGTCTGCGAGTTTGAGGTAACCCTTTGAAGATATCCATATTGATAATTTCCCACTCCGAGTAAGAATGTCAATATCTTGAGTCATACCCCCTGGTTTCTAATGTTCTACCTTGACTTGCTGGCAAATGGGGCACTTACTCACAAAATCTGCTATATCCCTCTTCATGCCATTCTACCATTAGACTTCCCCCAGATCGTGGTACATCTTAGTGGCACCTCGATGAATAGAATATCTAGAGTAATGGGCTTCTTCAAGAATATGCTTTCTCAACTAACCCACATCAGGAACACACAATCTACACTGGTAGTGAAGTACACCATCTCCCCCTTAGGATAAAACCTCCACTCTCTGATTATAGACTACACCCTTAAGTTCAAGCAAGATTTGATCACTGTCTTGTTTTTCTTTAACCTCCACGACCAAAGAAGATTCTGCCCGATTCTAAACTGTTACACCACTGTTTGATATGCTCATAATGCGAACTCCCAAGCGAGCAAGCTTGTGAACATCCTTCACTAGTTTCTTCCTTTCTTCCTCAACATTGGCTACACTACCAATAGATAATATGCTCAGAGCAGCTGATACTACATTCACCTTACAAGAATGTTAATCCACACTGATATCTTTATCCTTAAGGAACTCAAGCCATCTCCTCTAGCAAAAATTCAACTATTTCTAAGTGAATACATACAGAAGGCTCTTATTATCATTAAACGCATCTACATGAACACCATACAAGTAGTGTCTCCATACATTGAGTGCAATCACCATTACTCCAAGATCGAGGTAATGAATTGGTTAGTTCTTCTCATTTACCTTAGTTGTCTAGAAGCATAAGCTATAACCTTATCTTGCTGCATCAACACACAATCTAGCCCAACTCTAGACACATCATAATAGATCACATAACTATCTTAACCCTCTGGTAGAGTCAAGACATGATTTGTAGTCAATCTAATTTTCAATTCTAAAGCTTTTCTCACAATTATCTGACCATTGAAACTTGACCATGTTTTGAATCAACCTAGTCAATGGTGAGGCTATGGATGAAAATCCTTCCACATACCTTCTATAATAAGATGCTAGACCTAAGAAACTTGTGATATCTGTAGAAGAGGTGGGTCTAGGCCATTGTTTCACTGCTTCTATCTTCTGGGAATCCACTTGGATCCCCTCGCTATATACAATGTGACCAAAGAAAGCAATGGATTGCAACCAGAACTCAAATTTGTTAAACACGCAAAAAACTAGCAATCTTTGAGAGTCTGCAAAACAACTCTGAAATGACTCGCATGTTCTTCCTTATTCCTAGAGTAAATGAGGATATCATCAATAAAGACGATAAGTATTATTTGAACACTCTATTCATCAAATCCATGAAAGTTGCAGGAGCATTAGTTAATTAAAACGACATAACTACAAATTTATAATGACCATACCCAATTCTAAAGTCTATTTTTGGAATGTCACTATCTCTGACTCTGAGCTGATGATAACCCGATCTGAGGTCTATCTTTGACAAATGACTAGCACATTGAAGTTGGTCAAACAAGTCATTAATCCTGTGTATGCGATACTTCTTCTTAATTGTGACCTTTTTCAACTGTCTATAGTCGATGCATATTCTCCGAGAACCATCTTCCTTTTATACGAACAACATTGGTGCACCTCATGGAGAAATACTAGATGCGATTAAGCCCTTATCTAGAAGGTCTTTAATTGCTCTTTCAATTTCTTAAGCTCAGATAGAGCCATTCTGTAAGGAGGAATAGAAATAGGCTGGATATCTGGAAGGAGATCAATTCCAAAGTTGATTTCCCTTTAGAGACTCTGGGAAACACATCTGGAAACTAATTGACTACTAGAACTTACTCAAGAGTTGGGTTTTAGAGCTATGATCCTTAACCCAAAGTAGATGATAAAGATAACCCTTACAGATCATCTTTTTGGCCTTAGGGTAAGAAATGAATCGACCCATAGGCGCTACGCTACTGCCCTTCCACTCTAAGATTGGTTCATTCAGAAATTCAAAACAAACAATCCTAGTTCTATAATCAATTGAGGCATAACAGGAATGTAACCAATCCATGCATAGAATAGCATCGAAGTCTATCATTTTTAACTCTACAAGATCTGCTCAGGTGACTTTCTGAGAGACTATCACAGGGATATTTTTGTATACCCCTCTAGCTATAATTAGGTCAGCAACCGGAGTAGATACTAAGAAAGATTCTGAGTGAGTTTCTGGACTAACACTGAATTAGACTGCTATGTAAGGAGTTACAAAGGAAAGAGTAGCCCCTTATCTAACAATGCATAAACATCAGGGTCAGAGACTCGTAATGTACCTGTGACTACAGCAGGAGAACTTTAATCTTGGCGATCCAGAAGAGCATACAACATGTTCTGGCGCTGACCGCCACCTATATTAGATGAGTTACCCTTGTTGGTGTTTCTAAAGTTGTAGGTTGAGCTCTACCATTACCACCTCATTGACCTTGTCTAGAAGGACAATTTCTTAACCTGTGACCGAATTGACCGCACCCAAAGCATCCTTCCTTTCCTACAAGGCACTCACCTGGATGGTTCTTACTACACTTAGGGCAGGTGGGGTAAGTCTTGGTGCCTGAAACACTTCCCTGAGACTTAGATCCTGGTTCCCTAACCTTTTGATTATACCTATTCTTGGAGGATTGAACACTAGAAGAAAAAGGGACTAGGGTTGAATACTTTTGCTGACTTTGTGAGAAATTTCCTCCACCCGATTTCTGCTGAGAATAGTAATAGTTCCTAGTCCTTCTTATTCTCTTTGGCTTGTTCCCTAAGCTTATCACCCTCAACCTGATGAGCATGAGTCATAAGCCTAGAGATGTTCATTTCTCGTAGTAACAAAGCATTCTTGCACTTTTTTTTCACCAAATCTGACACTTCATACAAGAACTTATTCATCTGAGCCATGGAGTCAGCTACCATGTGAGGAACATACCTGGAGAGTTGGTTAAACTTGAGCCCATACTCTTGGACCATCATGTTTCCTTCCTTAAGTTCATGAATTCCTGAGACTTTGCTTCTCTTAACTCTATTGGGAAAAACGTATCTAGAAAGTTCTCACTAAATCACTCCCACGTAATAGGATCTGCATCTGTACCCTTATTTTTCTCCCGCTGAGTGTACTAGATATGAGAAACATCTTTAATTGGTATGATGCAAACTCAATCTGATCAATTCTAGTGACCTACATCACCTCAAAGATCTTCGAGATCTTATCTAAGAAATTATGGGGATCTTCACTAGTCTGTGATCCTAAGAACTCAGGTGGATTCATCCTAACAAAGTCACGAACCCTTGATGCTGCTGATCCACAATTAATATTCATAAAAGCTTGAACCCGCTGATTGTTTTGGTTGGCTACACTCTGAGCCAACATCTGAATGTCATTCCTGAATTCAACATTGGAGACTTCCTGATCTAAGACTGGAGGAGCTGCGTTTGCGTTCCTAAAATTTGAATTTCTGGCATTAACTCTACTAGGAGGCATGATCTGAAACATAGAACGTCAAGTTATAATGGAATTAGATCATACCTCACGCGCGATAAGAGTAACAAGAAAGTAAAGTTTTCGTAAAACACTTCATAGCCTCTCTCTCTCTCATTAGATATGGTGCAATTCACACCTCTGAAAGGGAGTCTACTTATTGAGGCTTTTCAGACATCCTAGGACACTTAAATCTAATTCTGTAATATCAAGTTCTTCAAGCCCCGAGATACCCCCAAGACGCGGACACGGTACCTAAGACCACAAGTAATCCCAAGCTAACTCTGATGTCATGATGGCATGATCATGAGCATACTAAAGATAATAAACTAGTCCGGAAGCTAAATCATAATTAAAATAAAAGTATGGGAAATATCCATATGTTATAACTGAGATATATGAAAACTAATGAGTTTAATACAAAGAAGTTATTAACTCAATACTAAGTTGAAACTAACTATGTCTGAAAATAACATCTAACCGACTAGAAATGCCGGAACAAACCCCAATTAACTCTAGTAAAAACTGAAACTAAAGAACTAAAATACTGAAATGAACTCATGACTATTGTCCTCGGAGAATTAGGACTCACCTTTGATTCTACTGAACTAGAGACTGGAAAACAATTTAAGCGTGATCTAGATGCGTAAAACCTGAACCTATATCACGAGAAGATGTAGCATAGGTATGCCTCAGTACTTGAAAGTTATTGAGAATGTAGGATAGATTAAATCTGAAATAAGACATAAGTTAACAAACATAAAAGCAAGTATATTATTTTGAACATGATATACTGAATTCTGAGCTAACTAGATGTAATGACCAAATTTATGACATGCTGAGACTGAATACTAACTGAATTGTAAATGTGGTCAATGCACTATGGGAGCTACTAATAACTGATAAAAAAACCACACGAGCTAAATGTGGAGTTCGATGTATATGCCTAATCGAGAGGACCCAATATACCTTGTCAGAGGTATAAAGGCATGATGGCGTGATCAGTAAATTGATGCCCACATAGGAGACTTACAAACTACTTGGATAGTAGTTTTTGGACTATTTGGGTACGCTGAACCCTAGTCCAACTTGGCATTATGCTACTCTCAATCAATTAAGTGAATTAACACATTATGACTGAATTTCTGTAAATACTAGATAGCTCAAACTGAACATGCAAAGTGAGAATGCACAATTAATAAGATAATGATGCATTGATAATTGAGGCATGTATAACAGAATAACTGAAATATCTGACCTAGCATGTGTAATTCAAGAAATAATAAATACATATATAGGGTTCTAAATTTATGCGATAATTTGAGTAATAACATGGTAATCTTATTTGGAACATATAACTAACTAATTCATGATAATCTTGTAAGACCCCGAAAATGATTTAGGTGAAATAGAGATTAGCATGTTCCTCGTGGTGGTCTAATGTCCTAAATAGATCTAATATATGGTATTGAGTCAGCGTCTAAGAGTTTAGGTGCATTGGAAGTCAAATGTTAATGGACGACTAAGACGTTCGACGACTAAGTCACGTATGTTCCTAGTATGTGGTTCTATGTGTTTATGTGTGTTTCATGAGGTTATAAGGTCCTTAAATGAGTTTTTATGATGTATATAAGAAGTGTGTCGAGTTTCATGGAGTTTGGAGGTCAAACATCCAAGAATGTCCATGACATTCAAAAGGTTTGAGTTGAAATGACCTTGTGTGTCTAGGCATGTTTCGTCAAGTTTTACGTGTTTGTTTTGGGTGAAATTCATGTGAGAGGTGCTAAACTCATATAAGATCATGTTTGGGTTGGAAAAATCTGGGAAACATCCCCAAGGACCATCCAAGAGTCCTTGAGGAAGGACCCATGTTGGTGGCTAGAACTGCCCAAGGTAGTCCCACCTACGGATGGCAAACGACGGCCAGTGGCCTGGTCGACGCCTCGTAGGTGGTGGCCATCGTCTGGTACTTATCCTGGGGATCTAAACGTCCAGTTTCCAGTCTCTGAACCCATCGACGAAGGAAAGGACGGCCCGTGTGTGGACATATGTCTATGGGCAACCGTCATTTAGGGTATGTGTTCCTGCGTAGGCTACTGTTTAGTGAGGGGTGAAAGTTTAATTTTACCCCACTTCCAAATAATAGGTTTAGTGGTTCCTTAAGGGTATTTTTTGTATTTTAAGTGTGGATATAAGTGTTTAACACTAAGAAGAATTCATTCTTTTAAATAAAAACCCAAAATCCCTTAGAAATTCCTTAAGACTCCATTGAAGTCCAAAGTCAAGAAAGAGATTGGATTGTTTAATTGAGTGGAGATTCTTTATCAAAGTGAAGAATTATCATCATTGAGGTATGGTTTTTTATCCTTGAAACTCTGTTCATCAAGGAGTCCAACTCTCAAGAAGTTTTTTAAAGTTCTCAAGTTGAGTTGTCCAATTTCATAATTCTACCATGGGTTCTTGCATTAATGATTTCTCAACATTGAATAACGATTTAATTGATATTGTATTGATTATTTCAAACTAAAATAACCTTTGAACCCATGAATTGGATGAACCCTAGTTTTTGACTAAGTTATGGGTTACTTGATATTGATCTATTGTTGATGAATTATGGTGTAGATTTCTATGGGTTTTCTAATGATGTAAGAATTGTGTTCAATTGATATATACGTTGTATTATATTGATGAATATGTAGCGAATTGACCTAGTTTCATTGATTATTTTTGTAATTGCATTGGATTATTGTTCATGACCATATGTAAGGGTCCTATGGTGTTGAATTGGATGATTTAGCATTGAATTGAGGTGTTGAGGATGATGTGGTGGTAAGATGCCCTATTTCCTTTATTTTGATTTTAACTATACTTCAATTATGTTGTTATTGCTATGGTCCACTTACGGTGGCGGTGTTATGTGCCTTACTTGTAATTAATGTGGCCTTGTCGGCGTTACTTTATGTAATATGATGATCATGGCCTTTTCGGCAAACTACTTGAAGTAATGTGGCTAATTTGGTAGTTGATTATGTGAAATATGACAATATCTATCAACATGTGAAGTCATATATGTGTTTTCCTATTCATGTCATCTTAGGTGATCATGTTAGACTATGACTATGGTTTGTGTGTGTATAGTATTAGGGTTTATATATGTTATTCCTAATTGACTATATGAGTCTATGTTGGTCACATTAATTATGATATTATATTGTATAGTATGACTTGAAGATGATATGGTTATGTCGATGTGTTTCTAGAATGACATGTATTATGAGTTAATGTGAAGTATGTGGTGTCTTGTCTTGGTTGAAATTATGTCCCTTGATGAATGAATGTATGTATATGAATATGTGGTGTATTGACTTAGGATTCTAAAGTCTCTTAGTCTTTAATGCATGAATGACATGTCATCTTAAATGAAATTAAGAGGGTCTTTTATTTGAAACCTTGAACCTAGTGGTAAGGTTATGAGTGTTGAAGTCGTAAGCAGAAATGGTATCTTTCAAAGTAAATGAATTGTAATCTTAAGGTTGGCATCATATTAATCCTTGTAAAATTCATCATGAGCTTCTTGTTGCCATTATAAGGTAGCCCTAGAAGACCTCTTTGGCAGGGTAAATGTGATTGGATTATGAACTTGATATTGAACCCTTTTATGTGAACCTTAAGTGTAAATTACTCTATGAGAAAGAAGGTTGGCACCGAGTGAGAATGGTAAGGGAAGTAGTTCTAGTGAAAGAATGAGACTAGATTACAAAGCATTCCCTTCATATTCCTTAACCATGTGCCTACGTGGGATGTGTCCTAGTTATAGTATTGGAAAGTAGAACAACCTCATCGGAGTAGGATAGAACTCCGGATTCCATGTCTTTCTATCATGTTCTATGTCGGTTATTGCCTATTTTCATCATGTGGGATACTTACTAGCATTAGAGAAGTTCAATGAAGTTTAGGTGGTGGTATGGGACGCTATCTAGACATTGCACAATAGGCTTTGAATGTGTTAGTTAGTGTCCCTAGGTCTTGTCCAATACCATTATTTTAATGTCCTTTATGTGTTGAATGTCTCCTAAATGAACTAATGAATATAATGACTTAAGTTAATAAAGTATGTTAATTGAATAATTACTTATCTAGAGTAGTTAAGGGTTGTCTAGTTAAGGTGTGAAGGTGGCATAGGATCGGTCACTTTGTATCTTACCTAGATGAGTCTTAAGAATGACTCTAGTTACGGAAGATGTTGATTATGTGGACATGATCTAAACCTTAGGTAGTCTTAAGGATTATTTAGGTAGTCTTGAAGAGGTCAATTATGGACGTTATCTTCTTGATTTACTTAAGAAACTCTTTTGATAGCTTTTGGAAAGAGAATGTCATATTATCTATATGTTGATGCTTTGATGTCTTGTAAGTGTGTATGTGACTTATTATAAGTGTTCTTGAGGGTCATTTAGGTATGCTTAGGGAGGTTGTATGGGCGGTCTTTATTTGTGTTGCTTAAATGGGTCTTGGGATACCTTTTAGTGAGGGAACTACATGCTAGAAAGTGTCTAAAATACATGGTAAGACACTTCACTATACAATGAAGGGACTTTACTGTAACAATGAATGGAGTTACTGTAAAGTAACTCTAATATTATGATATTTGGTTTAAATGTTATCTTATGTGTTTCTAGATCTATAAATGTTGTTCTTATGTTTATAATGTGTTTTTTAAATGAAAAGATGCATATTTCTAATAAATATCCGTTTTCATGATTTTTATGCATTATACCATACTAAGTACATGTGGTTGTACTAACTCCATGCTTTTATCTATCTCTGTAGTTATTGGTAGGTGAGTAGCATTTGGGATGGAAGACATGGACCATAGCATCGTTCATGAGAAGTTAAAGTATGTCCTCATTTGACTCGAGGGCATATATGTCTTTTATGTTTTCTATTAGAAGTATTGTAATAGACTAAGTATTTTTATATTAGTATTGTATATGGGTAATATCCCAAATGTATTTCTCACGTCTTAAGTTTGATGAGATTGAGAGTTAGTATTTCCTATGACTTTATATGAAAGAGTTTTTAAAGACTAGGATATGTTTTGTCAAATGTTTTAATTCCGCACTACTTTTCATTATGAGATGAATGATATGTAAGGGATCGTACATGACCTCTGAGAGGTCAAGTACGCCGGTTGGAAATTCGAGATTGCCCCTAACTTCTAGGGTGTGGTTTTGGGAAGCTTGGTATCAGAGTCAGGTTATCAAAATGGTTTTAGGAATTGAAAAGTCTCATCAAGTCATGTCTAGTAGAGTCTTGACCATCAGTGTGAGTTGCAACACATCTATGGGCGAGAGGCTATAGGACGATAGAGTTTTCCTACTTTTCTACTCTTATGTTGTGTCGTAGAGTAAAAGTTATGAGTACTCTTTTATTATGGTTTTCCTTATGTCTCTAGGAAGATGAATACGACAGGACACCGGCTAGGAGAGTTGAGGAGAATGAGGTTCAAGAAGAGATTCCTCCTCAAGTTGAGGAAGTTGAGCAAGTTCCTCAAGGTGTTCAAGGTGATCAAGTTCCTATTGTGGGTGGAGGTTATGGTGTCCCGTAGTTGATTAATAGGGATATTAGCGAGGCTTTGCTTTATTTAGCCCAAGATGTGACTACTAAAGTGAATTTCAGTATGGTGCCTAGGGTGAATGCTGTTGAGAGCACTATGACATCTAGCTTGAGAAACTTTGTGAGGATAAATCCTCCTATCTTTCTTGGCTCTAAGGTGGGAGAGGATCCCCAGGAGTTCATAGATGGAGTATATAAGGTGTTGAGTGCTATGGGATTTACATCTAGGGAGAAGACAGAGTTGGCTTCATATCAATTGAGGGATGTTTCTAAAATATGGTACACTTAATGGAAGAATAATAGGGCGGAAGAGTTGGGTCCTATTGAGTGGTAAGAGTTTAATGAAGTTTTTCTTGGTAAGTACTTTCCTTGTGAGAGGAGAGAAGTTAAGGTAGAGGAGTTTATCAATCTCAAGCAATGAAATATGAGTGTTGAGGAATACTCTTTAAAGTTCTCAATGTTATCTAGATATGCCTCATCTCTTGTGTTTAATCCAAGGGATGAAATGAGTCATTTTGTGATGGGTGTGACCGACGTAGTAAGGGAAGAATGTTGTACGGCGATGTTACATGATGATATAACCTTAGCTAGACTCATGGTGTATGCGCAATCGATTGAAGAGTCTAAACTTAGAAAGATGGCTAGAAGCTTGAAATCCAATGTGTTCCCCACACTGAAAAGAGGTGGCTCACCAGCTAAAGTGAAACCAAATTTTGATTATTTAACCGACATAGATCATGTGAGGTAAACATGAAATCCAGTGTCTTCCCCACACTGAAAATAGGTGGTTCACCATCCATACTACCTAGCACTCTTAGGTGGAATCCACTTGCTAGTACCTATTCTGGAAACATAGTTCAAAGACTAGGAGATTTCAGAGACTCTTATCAACCTTGGTGGTAGTCTCATCTCATGAGGCTTACATGTGCTTGCACAAGCTCATTGCTAGTCTATAGGTGCTTTGCTCAATTTCTTATACTTTAAATCTTTTAGAGTTTACTCATGCATTATGGAAGCTCGCTTTTAGTATGAGGTATACTTATTTCAATGGATGAATGGTCATCCCTTTTCTGTACTTGATGAATATGAACTTAAATCTTACACTATCATCATGGTGCAAGTGAGACTTGTCTCATGGTTTCTAGAACCCTCCTATGTGGGTATCTTAGACGTAGTCATTTAAGTGTAAGTGAGACCTGTCTCACTTTCTTTAACACTCTATATTAGGTCAATTTCATAACTCATAGTTTTTTGTTACTTCATTACTCACATTATCTTGCTCAACAGTAATTGGTAGTCTTGTACCATTCTTTATGGAAGTTATAAGGACTTATTCAAGATGGTATTATAATGACAAGTTCGTGTAGATAGGTTATGTTGGGACTTGTCCTAATTATTAGCACACCCTACGTTAAAATTTCATTGAATTAAGATTGGTATGACTTTACATATTTTGGAAATAATATTGCTGGCCAATTTATTGGCATAAATCAAACTATGATATTATCACAAGCCAAGTCAATTATTTCATGAATACATTATAGTAATCTCATCATGTTAACCAGCCAACTTTTAACCTTTGATTATCCTATAATAACAATTCAATGAACAACTTATAACAATTTCATCTTCTCGTACACAAGTAGGTATTACAACATCTATTATCTCACGTAAATAATATCCCAATCATAAGAATCTAACATATAGATTTCATTCGTCATTATAATATATAGAACCTACACATAATGATAAGTTAGAACCACATACCAACAACATGCTCGAGATTTACATTATACATACTACAAGAATCAGAAATAGGGAGAACTAGGGAGATAAACATGTGATTCATTAGGAACAACCCTAATTTCGGTATTCTTGAATTCAAAACGTTTGAAAAGCATCTTGGGGAAATAAATCCAAAACAGAAAATCCATACCTTATTGTAGAATTTAATCTACGTAGATCAACTTGCAATTTGCACATAAACCTTGAAGGATTGCCTTGAATAGCCTAAGGAGAACTTTCTTACGTTTGTTACTGTTTTTGGAGTCATGAGGTTTCGACTGATTAATCATTAGTCTGTCTTAGGAACTAATTCAACTTAGGGTAATTAACTTAATTAAATAAGTAAATTATCTAATTACCAAAACGCCCCTCCTAAATTAACTAAAAATAGGAGAGCATTCGACTTAGCCAAATCTGAAATTTTACTAAGGGTCTCGACTTTGACCATGAATTTTAGTTAATTAATTAAGTTTCTAATTTAATGAATTAAGTGACCTAGGTAATTACTGAAGTACCCCTAACTCATTAGGACCATAATCAACCCCTTTGGACCGTCCTAGGTTAGGTACTAGGATGTTTCTTGAGTTAGTTACTAGGCTAGTGTCACCCGGTTAGGTCTTAGGATTTCGAGCACACTAGTTAGTTTGTTTTAGTTTGTCATAGGTTAGTTATCTAGTTAGGTAATTTAGTTAGAGCCTAGATTTTGTTAGGAAGCTTGGCCCCACGTGGCTTCAGTCGTTCGCGCACCTGCCCCCTAACCACCCTAACCGAAAGCTTAGCCCCACGTGGCATAAGCCGTTCGCGCACCTGCCCCCTAACCACCCTAACCGAATTTGATTGGGCTTGGTTGTTTGTCTCTTGGCCGGTTAGCACATGTGTTGCGCTCATTTCTTGTCTAAGGACCCTCACTATGTACTTGGGAACTACTTAATCTACATGATCATTTTAAATGATCATATGCTATGGTACCTAAGATTGGCACTTGGATGCCTCGTACCTAATGTGCTAAGAATCAATGATATTAGCTTAGGGTCTTCATTGCAGTTAAAATTCTAAACAAGCTTGGATTGGGGAATTTGAACCAAAATGTATTTTAAGTAACTTGTTAATACATAGAAATTGGCTAACACCCTTAAGCCAATATTCTCTAACATGCTTAATATTACTCAACAGTGGGCATTGGGATGTCTATGTTCCCCAATACATATTCTTAAAATCTAACAGGCTCTTCACTGGACAAGTACATTTTCTGGAATGTTACAGTTACTTTATGTAATATAATGATCATGGCCTTATCGTTAAACTAATTAAAGTAATCTGGCTAATTTTGTAGTTTATTATGTAAAGTATGACAATATCTCTCTACATGTGAAGTCATATATGGGTTCTTCTATTCATGTCATCTTAGGTGATAATGTTACACTATGACTATGGTTTGTATGTGTATAGTCTTAGGGTGGATGTATGTTATTCCTAATTCACTATATGAGTCTATGTTGGTCATATTGATGATGATATAATAGTGTATAGGATGAGTTGAAGATGATATGGTTATGTCTATGTGTTTCTAGAATGACATGTATTATGATTTAAAGTGAAGTATGTGGTGTCTTGTCTTGGTTGAATTACGTCCCTTTCTTGATGAATGTATGAATGTGAATATGTGATGTCTTGACTTAGGATGCCAAAGTCTCTTAGTCTTGAATTTATGAATGATATGTGACCTTAAATGAAGTTAAGAGGGTCTTTTATGTGAAACATTGAACCTAGTGGTAAGGTTATGAATGTTCAAGTCATAAGCCGTAATGGTATCTTCCAAAGTAAAGGAATGATAGACTTAAGGTTAATCGGCTTGAACAGCATTATATTAATCTTTAGAAAGTCATCATGAGCTTCTTGTCTCCATTGTAATTTAACTCTAGAAGACCTCTTTGTTACGGTAAATGTAATTGGGTTATGAACTTGATATGGAACCCTTTTATGTAAACCTTAAGTGTAAATTAATCTATGAGAAAGAAGGCTAGCACCTAGTGAGTATGGTAATAGAAGTAGTTCTAGTTATATAATGATACTAGATTACAAAGCATACCCTTCATATTCCTTAACCATGTGCCTACATGGATGTGTCCTAGTTCTACCATTGGCAAGTAGAACAACCTCATCAAAGTAGGATAGAACACCGGATTCCATGTCTTACTATCTTGGTCTATATCGATTATTGTCTATTCTAATCATGTGGGATACTTACCTGCATTAGAGAAGTTCTATGATGTTTAATTTATGGTATGGGACGCTATCTAGACATTGCACAATAGGCTTTGAAGGCGTTAGTTAGTGTCCCTAGGTCTTGTCCAAGACCATTACTTGAATGTCGTTCATGTGTTGAATGTATCCTAAATGAACTAATGAATATAATGACTTAAGTTAATAAAGTATGTTAATGAATAAGTACTTATCTAGAGTAGTTAAGGGTTGTCTAGTTAAGGTGTGAAGGTGGCATGGGAATGGTCACTTCATATCTTACATTGATCAGTCTTAAGAATGACTCTAGTTAGGGAAGATGTTGATTGTGTGGACATGATCTAAGCCTTAGGTAGTCTTAAGGATTATTTAGGTAGTCTTGAAGAGGTCAATCATGGACCTTATCTTCTTAATTTACTTAATTAAGCGTTTTGATAGCCTTTGGAAGGAGAATGTCATATTATTTATGTATTGATGCTTTGATGTCTTGTAAGTGTGTATGTGACTTATTATCTATCTCTATAGTTGTTGATAGGTTAGGAGCATTTAGGAAAGAATGCTTTGACCGTAGCATCTTTCAAGAGAAGTTGAAATATGTCCTCATTTGACTCGTGGGTGGTTAGGGGATTGGCGCACACACGAGTAAAGCCATGTGGGGTCTAGTTTCCTTACAAACTCTAGGCTCTAACTAAATTACCTAATTAGCTAAATAACCTAGGAAAAACAAAAAAAACTAACTAGTGCACTCGAAAACCTAAGACCTAACCGGGTGACACTAGTCTAGTAACTAACTCAAGAAACATAATAGTACCTATCCTAGGATGGTCCAAAGGGGTCGGTTATGGTACTAGTGACTTAGGGGTTTTTTAATAATTACCCTAGGTCACTTAATTAATGAAATTAACAACCTAATTAATTAACTTAAATTCAAAATCAAGGCTGAACCCTTAGCTAATTTTCAGATTTGGCTAAGTCAAATGCTTTCCTATTTTTAGTCAATTTAGTAGGGGCGTTTTGATAATTAGCTAATTGATTTATTTAATTAACTTAATTAGCCTAACTTGAATTAGTCAATATCATTTCCTAAGACTTAGACTCACGCTCAACCACTAGAAACTCACGACTGAAAACAGTGAGCAAAACGCAAGAAAAATAGAAAATAGTCTCGAGTTCTATTAGGCGATTTCAAGGCTATTCTTCAAGATTTTTCGTGCAAATTTCAAGGTGATCTTTATAGATTCAATTCTACAGTAAGGTATGGGTTTTATCTCTTGGTTTTTTTCTCCAAGATTCTTTTCAATCGTTTTGAATTCAAGAAAATTAAACTAGGGTTGTTCCCAAATAAACGAATGTTCATCTCCCTAGTTCTCCCTATTTTCGATTTTAATAGTATGTATAATGCAAATCTCGAGCATGTTGTTGGTATGTGGTGCTAACTGATCTTTATGTGTAGGCTTATTGGTTTGATAATTTCGAATGAGACCTAAAGGCTAGATTCGTATGACTAGAGTATTATTTACATGAGAAAAAGAATGTTGTAATGTCTAATTGTGCTCGAGAAGATGAAATTTGTTATAAGTCCTTTATGAAGTTTAGTTTACTGTTAAAAGTTAACTTGCTTAAAATGATGATATTACTATAGTATATACATGAATTTAAGTGAATTGGCCAATGATATTCTCATGACCAGTGTTTAGTGAAAGTTTGGTTTATGCCAATAAATTGGCTTACATTGGTATTTCCAAAATATGATATAGAATTGGCTAATGACTAAGTTATACCAAATTAAGCATGACCAATGTAACTCAATGAAACTCATAACCAAGGGTATGCCAATGATTGGGACAAGTCACAACATACCCTATCTAAATGAACTTGTGGACAAAGTAGCATAATAAAGAGTCTCCACAACTTTCAAAAAAAATGGTACAAGGCTACCAAACAACATTGAGAAATATAAGGTGAGTAATAACATAACTAAAAGCTTATGAGTTATGAAATTGACCAAAATGGGGTGTTAAAGGGAGTGAGAAAAGTCTCACTTGCACTTAAACAATTATGTTAAAGATACTCACTATAATAGGGTGTTAAAAATTGTGACAAAGTCTCATTAACACCATGATGATAATGTAAGGTTTAAGTTCACATTCATCAAGTAAAGAAAGGGATGACAAGTCCTCCATTGAGTTAAGCATACCTCATATTGGAAGCAAGCTTCCATAATGTATGAGTCAACTCCAAAAGTTAAAAAGTAAAAGAAATTGAGCAAAGCACCGATAGACTAGAAATGAGCTTGTGCAGGCACATGTAAGCCTCATGAGATGAGGCTAACACCAATATGGATAAGAGTCCCCGAAAATCTTCTAGTCTTTGAACTATGTTGCCAGCATAGGAACTAGCCAGTGGATTCCACCTAAGAGAGCTAGGTAGTATTCGGTTACACTTTGGCACCTCTTTTCAGTGTGGGGAAGACACTGGATTTCATGTTTACTCACATGATCTATGTCAGTTAAATGCTCAATAAAGTATTCGGTTTCACTTTAGACGTGAACCACCTCTTTTCGGTGTGGGGAAGACACTAGACTTGGTTTCACTTTAGCCGGTGAACCATTCCTTTTCAGTGTGGGGTAGACACTGATTTCATGTTAACTCAAATGATCTAGGTTCACTTTAACCGGTGAACCACCTCTTTTCGATGTAGGGAAGACACTAGATTTCTTGTTAGCTCACATGATCTTAGTGCTACATATTTCTTTATGAAAGTAAGAAAGAAAGAAGAAGAGATGTAAGTTCACAGTGAACTAAGTAAGCAAATGCATAAGTATACCAATTCATCAGTGTTTGATAAGAATGAAGTTTTAACAGTTATTGGCTTATGCTAACAAATATTAAGATTGTCATATAATGACTTCTTATATTATGCAAAGGAACGAGTAATGGGCATAGACAATAAAGATTGGCTTATAAAGACATCATGCCCAATTGTAGTCAAATCATTTCCTTAGACTCTTGGATTACTTACTTGATTCATTGTAGGTATGGGACTATAATGAATTGTTGTACTTGTAAGTAAAACATAAGATTAAAGGAGATCATTGAACTACAAAATAAAAAGAAGAAAAGACAGAAAAAATAAACTAAGTCTGGAAAGAGAGCTCTCGGCCTTAGAGGAAGCAAATTATAAATTTTTGTTTGAGTTGTTCTAAACTAATGTTCATGATTCAAAGGTATTATGTTCATATTGAAAATGATTTGTGTTCTTTAAATGCATGAAATCATGTCATATTCATACCATAAATCACAAATAACGAATTCATAAAGTATAGTGACTTCACTTTCCAGATATGACATGTTGTTATAGGAAGAGCTTTCCTTGATCATGCATAGTCCTTATGTGTTTATGTGCATACACCCATACTTAGTACAACTGTGTACTAATCCCTATACTACTACTATTTTTATAGGTGCAAGTTCTTGAAGAGGATTGAAGATTCGTTGAAGCGGTTCATACTAGTATCTCTAGAACTTTGGTAGGTCCTCTTGAGTTCGAGGATGCTACGTTTGCTTTCTAACTTTAGTATATTATACATAGCTAGTGGATGTTGTCCCTAGAATTTCCTTTCAAACAGTTGTTCAAAGCATTGTATTAAGGCTTCTTGGCAAACTATTATTATATTATGAATTCTTTTATTTCAATTGTTTGATCTATTATAGATGGTTGTTTAGTTTGAGCCGCAGCATATCACTCTTATGCAGTAATTATAAGAAGTCTAAATATACTTCATTAAGCTTTATAAAGTTTTACATCAAATTTAACTGTATGATTGTGATGAAAGCTAAGAAGAGGTTTGTCTGCGACCTATGAGAGGTTAACTACGCGGATCTCATCTGCAATCTAGATTCTGGGTGTGACAACAGGTACAATTCTAAACAAGCTTGGATTGGGGCAGTTGAACCAAAATGTATTTTAAGTTACTTGTTAATACATAGAAATTGGCTGACACCTGTAAGTCAATATTCTCTAACATGCCCAATATTACTCAATAGTGTGCATTGGGATGCCTATGTACCCCAATACATATTCTTAAAACCTAATAGGCTTTTCACTAGACAAGTACATTTTCTGGAATATTACATTATCCCCCCCCCCTAGGAATATTCGTCTCCAAATGACACTACACATCAATTTGAAACAAACAGGGAATTTTTGAAAAACAAATCACATACTTGAAACTTTGCTCTTTGTGAATATCTGATTCACAACTTACTCTGGATGATGCACATCACTCAAAGCTTATCTAAAGCTTCATATCTGAGATTGAGGAACTTCCTTTCAAATCTTACTTAAACTCAATGCACATCACAACTCATGAAACACAAAAATCATGTCAACGATATACAAAAACAGCAACATGAATGCAAGCATGAACTCATATTAACTCATATAGTGCAAGAATAAAACACAAAGTTATTGACACAGAGTCTATGAAGGAGCTTCATGTTCTAAGTCATTGACTCTGACTAAGTAGTATAAATACCCCTTAGATAACATCTAATTGGCTTTAATATTGGAAACTATTTGGCCTATTAGATTTGAAACACGCCCTTCCCATTCCATCTCTAGCTCAATAGGAAACTCAAACCTTACTACCATGTTTTGACAGTCTATCATAGAATAGCATTTATGGAGCCATCCACACCCAAAATTATATCAAAGTCAAGCATGGTTAATTTTATTAGGTCAAAATAGGTAACTCTATCAAGAACAGTTATTGGGCAATCTCTATATACTCTTCGGCTCTAATTGTGTCTCCTGTGGGATTACTAACTAGAAAAGGTTCATGCAAGATTTCAGGAAACAAGTCAAATTTACTAGCTACTAAAGGAGTAACAAAAGACAAGATGGATCCTGGATCTAACAATATATACAAAGGAAAAGAAAATACATGCAAAGTACCAGTAACCACGTCAGCTGACTTCTCCTGTTCCTCTCTACCTTTCAAAGGATAAAACATGTTCCTCTTGAGAGGTTCGACTGCAGCAGCAGGATTAGGCCGAGGCTGATTATCTGCCTTGGCCTGATTCCTCATATGTGGCCAGTCCCTGATTATGTGCCCACTCTTGCTGCACCCATAGCAGGCATTAGAACCTACCAGGCACTCACCTCCATGCAAACGGCCACACTTACCACACGGCTTATTGTCACGCTGGGCAATTCTATCATTACTCTTCTTGGGGCCAGACTTGCCCCCTATGGAATTATTGTTATTAGAAGGAGTAGTATTAATTAAATTTTGGTTCCCCTTCTTGAACTTGGGCCTATCCTGACTCTAAACGAACTCCTAACAGTTCTAGAACTAGCCTGATCCGAGGGACTACGCTTCTTGCCTACTCGGCCTCTCTTCATCCGACGACTCTTCTCCACCTGTTGTGCATGTACCGTCAACCTAGCAAGGTCCATATTATCATGCAACATAAATGACCGATATTCCTCCTCCGTATCCTCTGATACACCATCACAAACTTGCTCATCAGATCCCCGCTACTGGACACCAGGGAAGAAGCATATTTGGAAAACTTAACAAACTTCAATAAGTATTCCTTGACTGACATACCTCCCTAATGTAGGTTGATAAACTCCTCAAATTTATCCTCTATCTGCTCTCTAGGAAAGAACCTCTCCAGGAATGCAGTCTTGAGAACGTCCCAAGTGATGGGGACTTCTCCTAGTGCTCGGCCATCTCCCCATATATTGTACCACACCTGATCCACATCCTTGAGCTGGTATGAAGCCAAGTCAGCCTTCTCATCTTCATTAACACCCATAGCACAGAGAATCTTATGAACCTCTTCCACGAACTCCTGGGGATCCTCATTAGTTCTAGACCTAAAGTAGACTGAAGGATTCATTCTGGTGAAATCTCTCTGTCTGCTAGCCATGGTGCTAGCATGTAGGTTCTCCCAGGGAGCACTCTCTCTAGTGGTCTGGGATGTGATAGCATGTGCCTGAATAGTGATGGCTTGGCCCATCTGAACCAGTGTTGTTCTCACTTCTCCATTCGTCAACGCAATTGGGTTGACAGGCACTTGCTCTCCAACAGCTGGGACTTGAGGAGGATCTTGGTTTCCTCCTGCAAGTGCTTCTTCAACTCTTCTGCCTGCGTTTCTTCTTGTGCTCATTTTCTACACTCACACACAAGAAGGAAATTAGATGCTATAATGACACAAAATTTCAAAGATCTAGACAGCACGATAAAGAGTAGAAGAAGGGAAGATTCCTAACATCACTAAGTCTCTAAGTCATGATTGTGGTGCACTTCACAACCATAAGCTAGAAACTACGTAACTTGGTTATTTTGAGCATTAGTTCCTAGGTAATTTCACCTCAGGTTCTAATACTAAGTTTGTCACACCCAAATCTAGATCTCAGATAAGACCAACGTCATTAACGTCTTAAAGGTCGCAGACAAGCCTCTTCTTAACTTTCATCACAATCAAAAAGTTAAATTTGCGAAAAAATTTAAAACTTTTTAATACTTATTGAATTGTACTTAGACTTCATATAATTACTGCATAAGAGTGATATACTAATAAGCTACTAAACAACCATCTATCAATAGAGTAAATAATTGAAATAAGGAATCAAAATATTAATATTAGTTTGCCAAACTAGCCTTAATACAAATTCTTGAACAAGTGTTTGAAATGAAACATTAGGCACAACATCCACTATCTATGTCTAATGTACTAAATCTAGAATAATAAACGTAGGCATCCTCGAACTCAAGAGGACCTACCAAAGTCTAGAGATCGCTAATCCAAACCGCTTCAACAAATCTTCAATCTTCTCTCGGACTTGCGCCTATAAAAATAGTAATAGTATATGGGTTAGTACACACTTGTACTAAGTATGGGTGTATGCACATAAACACATAAGGACTATGTATGATCAAGGAAAGCTCTTCCTATAGCAACATGTCATTTCTGGAAAGGGAAGTCACTATACTTTCCTAATTCGTTCTTTGTAATTCATGCTATGAATATGGCATGCTTTCATGCATTTAAAGCACACAAATAATTCTCTGTATAACATAAGACCTTGGAATCATGAACATAATTTTATAACAACTCAAACAAAACTTAATAATTTTGCTCCCTTAGGCCGAGAGCTTCTTCTCCCAAGCCTTGTTTATTTTTCAATCTTTTTATTCTTGTTGTTGTGTAGTTCAATGATCTCCTTTGATCCTGTGTTTTACTTATAAGTGTAATGATTCATTGTAGTGACATACCTACAATGAATCAAGTAAGTAATCCAAAAGACTAAGGAAATGATTTGACTACCCTTACCACAAGTTATTATTTCCATTCTTGTTAAATTAGGCATGAAGTCTTTATAAGCCAATCTTTAATTAGCTATGCCCATTATTTGATCATTTTCATAATATAAACATGATGGGGCATATATTCATACTCCAATTGAAGAGTTATTAAGTTTTTGCTCTTATAAGCCAATCTTTATTGGCTATGCCCATTATTTAATCGTTATGCTTATTCAGTTCACATTGAACTTACATTTCTTCTTATTTGATCTCATGTTCACTTTGAACATAATTTTCTTCCTTTCTTTCTTACTTTCTTAAGAAATCTTTAGCATTTAACTGACTTAGATTATGTGAGCTAACATGAAATCAAGTGTCTTCCCCCCACTGAAAATATGTGGTTCAGCGGCTAAAGTGAACCTAGATCATGTGAGTTAACATGATATACAATATCTTCCCCACACTGAAAAGAGGTGGTTCACCGGCTAAAGTGAAACCGAATATGGATCATTTAACCGACATGGATCATGTGATCTAACATGAAATCCAGTGTCTTCCCAACTGAAAAGAGGTGGTTCACCGGCCATACTACCTAGCACTATTAGGTGGAATCCACTTGCTTGTACCTATGCTGGCAACATAGTTCAAAGACTAGGAGTTTTAGGAGACTCTTATCCACCTTGGTGGTAGTCCATCTCATGAGGCTTACATGTGCTTGCACAAGCTCATTGCTAATCTATAGGTGCTTTGCTCAATTTCTTATATTTTACATCTTTTAGAGTTGACTCATGCATTATGGAAGCTCTCTTCTAGTATGAGGTATACTTAGCTCAATGGATGATTGGTCATCCCTTTTCTGTACTTGATGAATATGAGCTTAAATCTTACATTATCATCATAGTGCGAGTGAGACTTGTGTCACAGTTTCTAGCACCCTCTTTTGTGAGTATCTTAGACTTAATCGTTTAAGTGTAAGTGAGATTTGTCTCACTTCCTTTAACACTCTATGTTAGGTCAATTTCATAACTCATAGATTTTTGTTCTTTCATCACTCACCTTATAAATTGCTCAACATTATCTGGTAGTCTTGTACCATTCTTTATGGAACTTATAAGGACTTGTTCAAAATGTTATTATGTTGACAAGTTTGTGTGGATAGGGTATGTTGGGACTTGTCCTAATTATTAGCACACCCTACGTTAAAATTTCATTGAGTTAAGATTGGTATGACTTAACATATTTTGGAAATAATATTGCTGGCCAATTTATTGGCATAAATCAAACTATGATATTATCACAAGCCAAGTCAATTATTTCATTAATACATTATAGTAATCTCATCACGTTAACCAGCCAACTTTTAACCTTTGATTATCCTATAAGAACAATTCAATGAACAACTTATAACAATTTCATCTTCTCGAACACAAGTAGGCATTACAACATTTATTATCTCACGAAAATAATACCCTAATCATAAGAATCTAACATATAGGTTTCATTCGACATTATAAAATATAGAACCTACACATAATGATAAGTTAGAACCACATACCAACAACATGCTCGAGATTTACATTATACATACTACAAGAATCGGAAATAGGGAGAACTAGGGAGATAAACATGTGATTCATTAGGAACAACCCTAATTTCGGTATTCTTGAATTCAAAACGTTTGAAAAGAATATTGGGGAAAGAAATCCAAGAGAGAAAACCCATACCTTATTGTAGAATTTAATCTACGAAGATCACCTTGCAATTTGCACGAAAACCTTGAAGGATTGCCTTGAATAGCCTAAGGAGAACTTTCTTACGTTTGTTACTGTTTTTGGAGTCATGAGGTTTCGACTGATTAATCGTGAGTCTCTCTTAGGAACTAATTCACCTTAGGATAATTAACTTAATTAAATAAGTAAATTATCTAATTACCAAAATTCCCCTCCTAAATTGACTGAAAATAGGAGAGCATTTGACTTAGCCATCTGAAATTTTCCTAAGGGTTTCGGCTTTGACCTTGAATTTTAATTAATTAATTAAGTTTCTAAATTTATTAATTAAGTTACCTTGGGTAATTCCAAAGTACCCCTAAGTCATTAGGACCATAATCAACCCCTTTGCGCCATCCTAGGTTAGGTACTAGGATGTTTCTTGAGTTAGTCACTAAGCTAGTGTCACCCGGTTAGGTCTTAGGATTTCGAGCACACTAGTTAGTTTATTTTAGTTTGTCCTAGGTAATATATCTAGTTAGGTAAGTTAGTTAGAGCCTAGAGTTGGTTAGGAAGCTAGTCCCCACGTGGCTTTAGTTGTTCGCTCGCCTGGCCCTTAACCGCCCTAACTGAATTCAATTGGGATTGGTTTCTTGTCTCTTGGCCGGTTAGCACATGTGCTTGCACATGTGTTGCTGCTCATTTCTGGTCCAAGGACCCTCATTATATCCTTGGGAACTACTTAATCTACATGATCATTTTATATGATCTTGTGCTATGGCACCTAGGCTTGACACTTTGATGCCTCGTACCTAATGTGCTAAGAATCAATGCTATTAGCTTAGGATCTTCAATGCAGGTACAATTCTAAACAAGCTTGGATTGGGGAATTTAAACCAAAATGTATTTTAAGTTTCTTATTAATACATAGAAATTGGCTAACACCCTTAATACAATATTCTCTAACATGTCAAATATTACTCAATAGTGGGCATTGGAATGCCTATGTACCCCAATACATATTCTTAAAATCTAATAGGCTCTTCACTAGACAAGTACATTTTCTAGAATATTACAGTTACTTTATGTAATATGATAATCATGGGCTTGTTGGCAAACTACTTGAAGTAATATGGCTAATTGTGTAGTTGGTTATGTGAAGTATGACAGTATTTCTCTACATGTGAAGGCATATATGGGTCTTCTATCATGTAATCTTAGGTGATCATGTTAGACTATGACTATGGTTTGTGTGTGTATAGTCTTAGGGTTGATGTATGTTATTCTAATTGACTATATCAGTCTATGTTGGTCACATTGATGATGATATGATAGTGTATAGGATGACTTGAAGATGATATGGTTATGTCTATGTGTTTTTAGAATGACATGTATTATGAGTTAAAGTGAAGTATGTGGTGTCTTGTCTTGGTTGACCTATGTCCCTTGCTTGATGAATGTATGAATGTGAATATGTGATGTATTGACTTAGGATGCTAAAGCCTCTTAGTCTTGAATGAATGAATGACATGTGACCTTAAATAAAGTTAAGAGGGTCTTTTATGTGAAACACTGAACCTAGTGGTAAGGTTATGAATGTTAAAGTTCGTAAGTTGTGATGGTATCCTTCAAAGTAAATGAATGATAGACTTAAGTTTAATCGGCTGGAATGGCATCTAATTAATCCTTAGGAAAGTTATTATGGGCTTTTTGTCGCCATTGTAAGGTAACCCTAGAAGACCTCTTTGGTAGGGTGAATGTAATTGGGTTATGAATTAATGTGGAACCCTTTTATGTGAACCTTAAGTGTAAATTAATCTATGGGAAAGAAGGCTAGCACCGCGTGAGTATGGAAATTGAATCAGTTCTAGTTAAAGAATGAGAATAGATTACAAATCATGCCATTCATATTCCTTAACCATGTGCCTACATAGTATGTGTCCTAGTTCTACCATTAGCAAGTAGAACAACCTCATCGGAGTAGGTTAGAACTCCGGATTCCATGTCTTACTATCTTGGTCTATGTTGGTTATTGCCTATTTTCATCATGTGGGATACTTACTAGCATTAGAGAAGTTATATAAAGTTTAGGTGGTGGTATGGGATGCTATATAGACATTGCACAATAGCCTTTGAAGGCATTAGTTAGAGTCCCTAGGTCTTGTCCAACACTATTACTTGAATGTCCTTTATGTGTTCAATGTCTCCTAAATGAACTAATGAATATAATGACATAAGTTAATAAATTATGTTAATTGAACCAATACTTATCTAGAGTAGTTAAGGGTTGTCTAGTAAAGGTGTGAAGGGGGCATAGGAATGGTCACTTTGTATCTTACCTAGATGAGTCTTAAGAACGACTCTAGTTAGGAAAGATGTTGATTATGTGGACATGATCTAAGTCTTAGGTAGTCTTAAGGATTATTTAGGTAGTCTTGAAGAGGTCAATCATGGACGTTATCTTCTTGATTGACTAAAGTAAGTCTTTTGATAGACTTTGGAAGGAGAATGTCATATTATTTATGTGTTGATGTTTTGATGTCTTGTAAGTGTGTACGTGACTTCTTATAAGTGTTCTTGAGGTTCATTTAGGTATGAATAGGGAGGTTTTATGGGTGGTCTCTCTTTGTGTTGCATAAGTGGGTCTTTGGATAACTTTTAGTGAGGGAACTACATGCTAGAAAGTGTGTAAACTACATGATAAGACATTTCACTGTACAGTGAATAAAGTTACTGTAAAGTGACTCTAAAATTAGGATATTTGGTTTAAATGGTATCTTATGTCTTTATAAGTTGATAAATGTTGTTCTTATGTTTATAATGTGATTTCTAAATGAAAATATGCATATTTCAAATAAATGTCAATTTTCATGATTTTTATGCATTCTGTCATACTTAGTACATGTGGTTGTTCTAACTCCATGTTTTTATCTATATCTATAGTTGTTGGTAGGTTAGGAGCAGCATCGTTCAATAGAAGTTGCAGTATGTCCTCATTTGACTCGAAGGCATATATGTCTTTTATGTTTTCTATTAGAAGTATTATAATAGACTAAGTGTTTCTATATTAGTATTGTATATGGGCCGTGTCCGAAAAATATTTCTCGTGTCTTAAGTTTAATGAGATTGAGACTTAGTATTTCCAATGACTTTATATGAAAGAGTTTTTATAGACTATGATATGTGTTGTGAAATGTTTTAATTCCGCACTACTTTTCATTATGTTTTTGCGATGAATGATATGTAAGGCCTCGTACAAGACCTCCGACAGGTCAAGAACGCCGATTACAAATCTAAATTGCCCCTAACTTCTAGGGTATGGTTTCGATATGTGACAATTATGTTGAATTTCTAAAAACCCTATGTCTAATCATGTTATGGGAATCAAGAATATGACTAAAAACTAGGGATCCAATGGGAAAAAGGAACCCACTAGTGAAATTCCACATACCTGGGGATGAAATTCACAGAGAAATCTTTAGATTTTGGGGCTGGAACTGATGGAACCTTGTTGCGTTCTTGAACTAGGGTTCTTGACCTTTTACTCTTCTCTTGCTTCTCATTTTCTAAGTTTTTATTAATGATTTTGACTCAGGTGAGTTATTGTTATTTTTTTAGGCTTAAACTGACTAAAACCTCATAATTTAGGATCTAAATGATGTAGCTTAGGGGTCTAACGATGAAGGAAAAGACCAAAATACCGTTGACTTAATTGTTGTCAAAGTGATCGACAGACCTGGTCCACGGACCGTGGTCCTAACTACGGTCCGTGGGTCCTGTCCGTCATCTGTGGACCAAGATCGACAGACCTGGTCCACGGTCCGTGGTTCTACCTACGCTCCGTAGAACATGGTCGTCGTTTGGTTCAGAGAATGGGTATGTGGACCAAGATCGACATACCTGGTCCACAGACCGTGGTCCCACTTGCAAGCCGTCCTGTTTCTCTGTTTTATGATTCATAGGATGGGTTCTGAGGACCAAGATCGATGTACCTGTTTTATGGGTCGTGGTCATACCTATGCTCCATAGGTCTTAGTCATTGTTTGATATCTTTGAGTTTTTTGTGGACCAAGATCGACGGACGTTCCACGGACCGTGGTCCTACCTATAGTCCGTTGGTTGCCATCGTAGATGGCACCTGTACTTCTGGAAAAATTTTGGTGTATCTAGGATACGCGTTGTTACATAACTTATCGAGATCTCTTAATTTTTCATCATTTTCAGGTATCTGAACCTTTGCCAAATTTTTATGAAGTGTTATGTCAGTGTTCTCTTTGAAAACACTTACCTCATTATAATGATCATTTTGATAATTTGCTCCTCTCCTTCCTCAATAAATTTTATGTTTGAATTCGATTGGTCTATCATGCTTGTGGTGTACCATAGACTCTGTCTTTTAAGGACTATTTATTGGAGAATTTGCAGTTTAATTAAAATATTAGATCAGCAAATACATCGGGCAAATTATTTGCAACATTTTGCAAATAAATTATCTCCTGAACTTCAAATTCACATTATTTTGTAACGAGGATCTAGATAATTCACCTCACACATGATTTTCAGGTGCTAAACTATCTCCCCCTAATGTTAGGAAATCTAACATTTATCCCCAACCTAATTTAGAGATCCATCTTTGTGCGTGGTGGAGCAATAAAATCATATGTGCACGCATCAAATTTTTAGATGGAAATTAATTGGTCCCTGACGTTGAACCAATTGTGATAGATGAACCTTGTTGTCTTGATGCATACACGTTAAATAAACTCATCTCATATCACATTTAATTGCGAGATTTGTTCTCATAATCAATTTTCTAGCAATAATTGGAGGCAAACAATTTCTGTTAAATCAACTAGTATTATCAACATTGTCACGACCGGAGTCTAGACCCCAGAAGAGACTGGCGTCGTTGACCTCTCAGAGGTCGTAGACAAGCCTACATATGTCATTCTTACTTCATCTAGGTTAATTTTAGAGGAAAATTTGAATCTTTTTGTTTCTTAACATGCTTACTAAAAATTCTATTACATGTATAATTGTTCACCATCAACCATCAAACATTAAAATCATCAAATGAAATAAATAGTTCATAGCTGCATTAAATGTGTTCTTGTCAAAACGGCACCAATACAAAGTCTAAAATGAAATGGGAAATGAAACACTAGTGGAACATGCTCCACTAGCTAAAGCCTACATCTAAGCTAGATAATAACAGTAGACAGCCTCAAAATCATGAGGGCCTACCATGTCCGGATGAAAGCTCCACGTCTGGATAGCTGCAACATCGTACTGTAAGATCTAACATCAACCTGTGCCTGCACCTAAAAGTAGGTATTTATATGGAACTAGTAAACACTTGTACTAAATATGGGTATATACAAGCACACACCAAGGACATGCATGAGAAAGAATAACTCTTTCCTAACAACATGATTTATGGAAAGTCAAGTCAGAAGACTTGCCAACTTTGGATCAGGAAAGTCAATGGACCTGCCAAATTTGAATTTGGAAAGTCATGCCATGAGTGTAACATGCATCATCAAACTTATCATTTTGCAAACAGCACATAACATATTTCACATATCATATGACGTAGTTCATATAATTCTTTCATATACCATGAGACCTTGGGATCATGGACTTGACGTTAGGACTTCCCAAAATAAGGGCTCAACATATGGGACCTCAACTAGGGATGCTTCTTTAGCAAACACAGAGTCTGCTTCATTTATTCATATGTACTTCATTTTTCATTCTTTCATATACTAGTGCAATCACCAGTCATACCTGGGATATAGTTTAAGACTCTCATCGGGTTTGTTGTGCAATGACCAAGAATGACCTAGCGTCATTACTTTAAGTCTAGCTCACCTTTTGATTATCCTATCCCTACACCTTTGGTATCGTTCATTTCATTATGTGCATCATTTGAGGATGGCCTCATACATTCTTTGGTAACTTCAACTTTAACCGACATAGATTATGTGAGCATCATGAAATCCAGTGTCTCCCCAACACCGAAAAGAGGTGGAATCACCGGCCAAAGTGACCCAAAACATGTTGGCTTAAATGGGAATTTAACCCCGCCAGATCGTTATATTGGCAGTATAGGTTCGAAGACTAGGGGATATAAGGAGACCCATACCCTACATGCCGGACAATATCATCTTATGATAGTTACGTGAAACTCCGCCCTTCCCGAAAGAAGGCATCATCGCTCATAGCTAGCCTATCGGTGCTCAGTATAAAGTTCCGTTACATTCAACTCAGATATCATGGAAGCTGGCTTTTAGCATGAGGATATCATAGCTCATTAGATGATTTCGCATCTCATCATTAGTATTAAGCATGAATTAACTTCAATACTTTCATTATAGTGTTCATAGAGACTGGTCTCTTCATTAACTTTACACTCTCATAGGTGAGTACGTTTTGGTAACATTTACTTAGGCTCGTTTGAGATTGCTCTCATCTTTTACATTAGCCTCATATCATGTTGTCACCACATTCATTAACATTAGCACATTTGCTCTTCATAATTACCCACCCCTTTTTACGTGAATGTTCATTTCATCATATGTCAATGCACTTGGCCATTTACTGTGTTTGACACTCTTACTTAACCCTTCTAGTGTTTCATCATTTCATTGTTCATTTCATCATTTTATTGTTCATTTTTTCATATGCCAATGCACTTGGACATTTAGTGTATCTTACACTCGTACTTAACCCTTCGAGGGTTTCATCATTTCATTACATACATCTTTGGTTCACTTATTTTTAATCGTATGCTAGACTTATGGGTCTATACATACAATCCACGAGGCTTCATTCATAGTTTGTTAAGTGACTCATATCTTCCTAAGATTATGTAGTACTAGACTTATGTATCTTGTATGTATGTCAAGATCTCGATTTCGATCTAAGTAGGTGGCATTATTCTTGAACATTTAATTCACGTATGATTTATGTATCAATACGGAAAGTTGGTCAAGGGAACCCAAGTTTGAACCCCTTGGACAATACTTACATTTTTCCTTGACTTTATTTTTAGTCTTCATGACATTGGGACCCTAGATCGAGCCCCAACATCAACATTCTATCTTTATTTTTCTCCTTGGATTCTCCTCTTATTTGGCCGAAGGGTTGTGGTACCGAACCCCCACAACCCCTTTTATTTTTCATTTAAAATTGTGTTGTCCAAATCGCCTAGACCAAGAGGTTGTGGGATCAAATCCCCACAACCTCTTTTTATTTTACTCTTTATTTCGCTGGGAATTGGGAGGTTGTTAATTCGAACCCCCACAGCCTCCTTAATTTTATTTTGTTTAAAATTTTCCTTAGCTATGCGTAGGTAGTGAGGTTGTGGGATTGAGCCCCCACAACCTCACTTCATTTTCTATTTAATTCTCCCATTATCCCTTCCATCCTTGAGGTCCTGGGTTCGATTCTCACGCCTCAGATTTACTTTCTTTTAATTTTATTTCCCTTCATTCGCTGCTTGGAGGTCGTGGGTTTGATTTCCACGCCTCTCATTTTATTTATTTAAATTGTTTCTCTCTCCTTTCTCAACCAGTAGACCCCATTTCGAATCCCCCCAACCCATTTCCTTTTATTGCAAATTTAAGTTGTCACACGGGTGATATCACAGGTTCGAATCCTTGTGGCCTCACCCTTTTAAAATTAACTAAATTTTCAAGATTTCTTCACTAAACTTTAGCCTAAACAAAACTTATAATTTTTACTGGAAACTTAATCTTTTTCTTACTTATTTTCATCAATATTTTCCACTTGAAAACTTAGGGAGATTCATGGATCGTTTAACACTTTTTGGGGTGTATTTCATAGATTCGTTTAACCAACATATTGGCACTCAAATCAGCCCCACTTCCGTTTTAATGAACATCACGATTTACATAGGTTTATACACGTAAAATGACAATCAAAACAATATCAAACTTGAAGCCTTAACTTGAGACTTCATTCACAGTACATTCACTATAACTTTTTTGCACATACACACACTTGCTCAAACTTTAGAACACATGGTTGTCTTTCCTACGATTTCAAGCATACAAAAAAATCATGTTCATCATAAAATCATAACATACACTTAAATCTACCAGCAATCATATCCAAACTACGATTCATTGGGAGCTAGTGACAGTGGCATGCAAAAAGGGAAACAATCCTAGTTTTCGAATAAATAATTTGAACCTCAAGGGATCTCTTGGGAAAGGTAACAAGACAGAAGAAAACTCATACCTTTTTGAAGTTAAACTCTTGAATTTCTGCCCAAAAACTTCACCCAAGAACACATCTAAACCTTCTCAATATCAACTCCACTCGAATGACAACCTCCCTTAGCCTAGTGTGCGATTAATGTTTGTTTTCTTGTGATTTCGTGTTAGTTCTTCAAGTGTGAAGAACTTGGTTTATTTTTCTGCTTTTGTATCTTATTTTAGCAGAGAAATTTCATGTGAAATAACAAGGGATATTAAGCGTGAGAGTTGAGAGATAGACGTGAGAGAGTAGGAGTTATATTAGGCTTAGGAGTCTAGTTTATGACTTAGTCAAATAAGATTTACTTAATTATTAAAAATCTGATTTTTATTTTATTTTAAATCAGCTAATGAATAATAATTATTAGTTAATAATATTAATTCAATAGCTTAAATAAAAATCACATTAATTCATTTCTTCCACGTAGGTTCAAACCCGGGTGAAGCAAGACTTCACTTCCAGAGCTCAATTTCGGCTCTCTCTCTCCAAATTGACCCTCCACCTTATTAATTAAATAATTAATTATATATTTAAGATAATTACGATATTACCCTTATCCTGGAAAAATACCATTTTATCCCTAGACCCTCCAAACCTAAGATTTCCTCTTTTTAAGTTCGGTAAAGACTCATTCGAGTAAATCTTCGTATTCGAGAGCCCTACATGGTTGTACCCAATCTTTCCTAGCTAAACTAACTCCCATGTTAGTTGGCTTTGATCTATCAAGGGTTTCGAAGTCTAGTTCTACGCACATCAATCCGTGTGAACCCTGATCTAATCATTGGCATTCTTGACACATTAAGTATCACTTAGTATATCCCTTTTTAGGGTTGTTACATAATTTTATAGTAAACTTTTCTCTTAATTTAACAATTTTTGCAAACAATCTTGCAAAAACTAATTTGTAAGTTGATACAAATCACATGTGAACATTCCATAGATGCATTTATCAAATCATAATAGTAAGAGGTCCACATGGCAGGTGAACGACCCATATTCACCTTTTTATATGTTCTAAATAATTTCAAGGATACAATCTCAACCTTAGTTGGTACAATAATCATTTTATTATGAGAACAAACAACACGAGAGAATTCTTGAAAAATCTTTTATTTTTTCAAACATATAGTCACGTGAATTCTCAACTTCTTTTGCATCACATTTGAATTGAAATGTTCAACCGATTATGCCAACTAATATTTAAAATAGTAAACTTCTAGTTTACTTTTGCATGTGATTTTATCATCATGCCCGCATTTTTATACAACAAAGAAAGGGTATATAATGGGTAATCTTATAAGTAAATAATTATAACCCACTTTGGTTGTTGTAATTTGAAGATATTAAATTTTCCCATAATATATAGTCTCAATACAATATTTTTTTCAATTCTTTCAAAACTTAAAAAGTTTCTTTGAGACTTACTGCAACATCAATATTATGAACAATTTCATTCCTTCGGATAGTAGTAAATTAGCCCTTTCGGAACTCCCAATTAATTTTGTGTACTACCACAAATTTTACAACGTCATTCTTATGATGACCATCTCCTTCAAGGAGAAAAATATTATTATTGGCATGGTTAAAGTTATCACATGCAAGACTTATATTTTGACAATCAATGACAAATTTGTGTTCCCACACAACAACATTTATTTTGGTCATGGCCACAACCTTTATAGAAAAGATTTATTTCTTTCTTTTGTCCTCCAATAGTTCATAATAAAATATACCACAATTTTTGTGTAGTACTCAAAGTATATAAACCAAAGTGATCATTTATTTTCAAAATATTTTCTTTCAATCTCTCAAACCTCCTGTAAAGGTGAGATGTGATATTCATCCAACAATACATGGACATATTCTTATCCAGACGAAAACAAATCACATTTTCTTCAAGAAATTGATCATAACCATTTGAAGGAACATCTTAAGAACCCGTAATGTTACCATTAATATTTTACCACACTCATATTCATATAATTAACCACTTGTCATTTTTCAGTCATTTTATGCTCTACGAACACATTCACATAAGAGAATGGAGCAAATCAATTGGGCAGATTTCATGACTTTTATCAAGAGCATATCAATTTGCTCAATCATCACTATAATCAGTATTCTATATTATGTTGGGACTTGAATTCAATTTCTTACCCATAAGAAGGCATTTTAGGTCATCATTTGTTGGGATCCAACGCAACATTTTATCATCGTGATGTATCAGGACTCTCACCCGATTACCTCTTGGTGCGATAGGACTTGAATTCTTTGTCTTACCCTCAATCAATGACATAATATGGCAAATATGGTATGACTCACCATTGAGCCTTTTAGAAAAAATATTATCACTTTGGGATTAATATGTACAAATAAATATAGTCCAAAAGAAACACGATAAAAATATTCTCAAAAAAGTACGTACTAATATCGTAAACTTATCAAAATAGAGAGTTACATATGGTATACATACTAATATCGTAAACTTATCAAAATAGGGAGTTACATATAGTATTATATTATGTTATATTATGTGTGGTGCATAATAATTAAGCTAGGGAATTACATTTATAAATCAGGAAATCAATATCCAGATTGAGAAAATAATAATTCCAATCACACTAAAATAAAACTGCTTCCTACATCACCCATTTTAAATTTTCAGGTGAACTCAAAATATCTCACACACAAAACAAAATAGATTAAACACTTATGTAATAACGAAAATAGTGAGCATAATCATAAATAAAATATAAAATTGATTATATAATAATTTACTTTGTTTGAGAAAAATAAACAGATATTTTTACTTTTTTTATATTTACTTTGTTTCAATCCTTCAATAGTAGAACAATCGTGTTGATAACGTTTTGTAAAACATAAGAACAATAGAATTATATAAAGATGAAGATAAGAAGAATATAAGACAAGAGAATAACTTTCTTTGTTTCAAGTATTCACCAAATTTTCAATTATATACAATATGAACTCTTATATCTTTACTTATAGTGTAACATAGAGACATACAAAAAGTTAGTTATAAACATGAATATAATGGGGATGTTATAAAAGTAAAAGGTTATAAGAATAATGATTATGAAGATTATGATTATATTCATAATTGAGAAAATTAATAGAGTAAATTGTTAATTTAGTGGACATTCACATATATTATTTTATAACTTTAAATAGTAAAAAATATTAAAGGGTAATAGATAGAGTATTTTAATCATATATTATTATAAGTGGGAAGCTCCAAAATGAAAAGTTGAATTACCATTTTGCCCCTCTACTAAATTAAAACTTTTATAATTTTCATTCATAATCTTGACCTTTCAAATTTCTCACACAAATTTTAAAAAAATACAAATGAGTAATTATTCCTTAAAGACAAGAAATAAAGTAGATGTATGTATCTCTTAAAGTTAAATTTCATCTCTATCTTTTTTATATTTATTTTAATAGTATTTGACCTTTCAATTTTCCATGTGTCTTTTCATGTTTCCATAATTTTCTTGTATATATTTAACTTTTCTAAGAAAAACTTTAATTTATTATTTCCTACAATTCTTGTGTGTAGGAACACTAAAATTTATTTCACTCATTAAATTTTTTTTCTTTCATCTCCCAACTCCTTTTTACATTTTCATTCATATTTTAATGTATAAAATTTCTTTGTTTTATTGGTTGGACATAGTTTAATCTTCTCAATAATATTTATTCTGGTTAATCTTTTCACATTCGTTAAATACTCTATAAAGTGTATCATAAGGTGGGTTTATCCAATTATTTCATTTGCCTTCTTTGGTTAGATTTCTCGTCCAAAAAGAGTCTTACTTCAGATAAATCTATTCCAATATAATTGATTTAGCTACAAATATTGACCAACACTTTTTGTATTATTGCTAAGATAGCAGCATATTCACTTCTTTTAGTATAATATCTATTTATGAAAAGCTTCTGTTGCAATAAAATTCAAATTCAGATACAAGTTGATCTGCGAATGCTTTTGCATATTTGAACTTTGAAATGTGGACATGGACTATGCTTGGAGCACACAGGTTCATAGTTGACTGTGTGTTCGTGTAGTTTAAAATGATATGAAATACACGTGCAACGCACGTGTTCGAGAACTAGTTAAATGAAATATACGAAGCCCAGGATTTTGTGTGGATGCAAAGTTAACTGTGGGGGATTTGATTCCAAGTTATGTTGGCGGTTTTGGGAAACTGTAGATTGTTGTTTGGGGTTTTTGTTGGCTGATAAATGGTGAGGGTAACTTAATAATTAGGTGAGTGAAAAGGATGTAGTGGTGTTAATTATTAATGACTTAATGGTTGTAGCTGTGGACTTATTCTTTAGTCAACCAACCAAAATGAATATTGTCTTTATTTGCTTTGGGGATAATTTTGCAATTACTCAATGTTTATGTAAAGTTGATTGATGATGTTTGGTTCAGGCTTTGACAGTCCTCCTGTTGGTGTTTCTGAGAAGGATTCGAATTGTATAGTTGAGGAGGTATGTACAAGTTCAGCAGCACCTATGATGGACGGACTTGGGAAGCGAAACAACAGCAGTGTTGAGCTGCCACTCCCGTCCTTGTCTAAGAAAACAAAATCATCTACTCACAATCCACTAAAACCGCACTGTCAGGTTGACTCCTGCAATCTTGATCTCTCTTCAGCTAAACAATATCACCGAAAACATCGAGTTTGTCACATTCATTCCAAATGCCCAAAGGTCATTATACTAGGTCGACACCGACGCTTTTGCCAGCAGTGTAGCAGGTAAACCACTTAATAACAACTAATTCTTCTTTCTTCCCCATGCGATATTTTGACATCATTAATTCCTTCTCCCACTCAAGGTTCCATAGCTTGTCTGATTTTGATGAAAACAAACGAAGCTGTCGCACCAGGCTTTCTGATCACAATGCACGCCGCCGCAAGCCACAGTTTAACTCCACAAGCACGAGGTTTTCTTCGTTGTTTTATGGTATGATACCTATATATGTTAAGATTAATTGCTTAAATGTGAATTAGTGAGTATTCAAATGAAAAGGTTTCTGGAGAAGACTAATTTGTAATATGGACACAAATGTGATTAATTCCCAATGTTTCTATAAGATCAAATTCTTTTTCTATGCCATTGGTTTGCTTTAATCCATACATTTTAATTTTAAGGCATACACACACCTATAAAAGTATTTATACTCGAACAATTTTCCCATCTGAGATTGGATATGTAGCTTCTTTCTTATAATGACATGAAATGTGACTTTTTCTGTACGTCTTCTGCTATTATCTTTCTCTGTTTTGTTTCTTTGAACATGTTCTGTGGTGGAGGTTCATCCAACTTTTAGTTCACCTCTTTTTGCATTTTTCTAGTTCTACTGTCCTATTATACCCTTTCTTTCTCTGGTGATGGGTGGTGGTGCATGAAGGGTGGAGGTTGTGGTGACTGCAGCAGCGAAATCAGAATTTTCAAAATATTAATGAGATCAACGGGATTCTAACAGACAGTATATGTACATAGAATTATTTTTTATACCATTCAGCATGTAATTTTTCAGCAAAGTGTTGTCAATTGACTCTTCTTGGACGAGTATAGCTTCACAAATGGTGATGACTGATGAGTGTGGGGTAGGGAGCTAATTAGAACATTTTTTTATTCAGGTTTCTACCTTATCAATTATCATCTAATTGAAAGACATTTCTTACATTGTTTTATGTCTTGTGCTTACCCACTACCATTTCATGTTCTTATGCATTTACAGATAATAAGCAATTGATGAATCTTGTGTTCAACAATGCCCCCCTTGTCCACTCTAAACCTACTGCAGATTCTACCTGGGAAACCTCTGAAGTTTCCAAGTTCACATTAACAAGAGGGTTAACTTTAAAGCCCTACAAAGCTGACAGTTTTAATGGGCAATCACTTGTGGGGGGATTCAAGCTTTCAGGGACCACTGAGATGCAGACCAATGCATCTAACTTATACTCGGTGTCCAATGACACAAAAGCTGAGGTCTTCAGTCAAGGTTTGTTTCGATACCAAGGAACTCCACCCTACAATAGTTTTCATTTTAAGTTCTGTTGTAGTTCTCCTTGTTGTTCATGAGATCCATCATTAATCTTTTCTTCTCATGATTTGAGTGGGAAAGATCTCTACTTTTGTGTTGGTAAGGCTAGTTCTCTCTAAAGATATGCATCAAGTCATTGAATTATTAGCTTTCAGTGGCTGCAAGATATCTTAATATAACAACTGATATTTGCATGATAATCACATGGCTTGCACGAGTACTTAAACTTCTTGATGAACCTATTGGATAAATTTTATATTCTGCACACTTTTTCTTGGAACTGAATTGAAAGCTTTACCTTTATGCCGTAGGAAACCCTTGTATGTTGGGTTATAAATATTGGTTCTGCAGATGATAGAAATTATTGTTATTGCCTGATTTCTGGTTGTGATCCTTAATTTCTTTTAAAAAGCCTAATCTTACTAGACTCTCAAGGGTTCAAGTACAAATTATCCATGTTGTTTTGTTACTGAGACCTAAAATAATGGTTGAAGCTGAATATAAATTATCATGACCCAAAAACCGAGGTCGTGATGGAACCTATACTAACCCACCGATAGGTGAGCCAACCCTTATCTAGACCAAATATTAAATACATCGCCAGACAAATGTAAATAAGTAGCGGAAGTGAAGTCTTAACATTAGGCTTTCATAGATCAAAACCGAAATGTGGAATAATAACGTTTGCAACCCCAAAATCTGGTGACATGAGTACAAGCCTCGAAGATATACCAATAAGATCCAAAATTACTACACTGTTTGAAAGTTAAGACAGGAAATAAACAAATAAATGAAAGTTTGGATGCTGCAGAACAGCTAAGCAGCTACCTAGAAAGACTTCAATGAACACCAACTCGATATGAGGATCACCTAGTGCTAGTACTGGGCTCGGAACCTGCACAGTAGAGGTGCAGAAAGCAAGGGTGAGTACGAAAGATCACATGTACTCAGCAACATTGTTGACCGACTTTTAAAAGAAGCAATGCTGCAATGGCGAAGATCAGTCCTACACTGCTCCTTCAACACTTGGGCAAAAATATCAGAATAAAACCTTTGTTAAAAGGCAGACTAGCAGTTAAAGACAATATCAAATCAGTTCATAAACAATGCCTAATCCAGCTAAAATCTGCGATTTCCACAGTAAATATAAACTATAGCACACCATCTATTTGGTTCAAAACAGCCAACAAAGAGAAAAATAGTCATGTTCATTGACACTTAGCCATTTCACATTCACAAATCAACAAGTTATGTAAAGATGATGGGATGAATGCAATGCATGTGCTACGTATACACCCGCTTCCTCTATCCGGTAGTAGGTACCCATGGAGGACACATGAGGTCTGTCTACTGTGCAGGCGTGCAACTCCGATCCATAAATATTATTAAATAATACATGTAGAGATGTGCAACTCCGATCCATATATGTATGTGCATGATGCAACTCCAATCTCAATGATATTGTTATGTAGGCGTGCAATACCGATCCCAAACTTTAAAACTTTTTATCAACCTTAAATTTTTTAAAAATCATGAATCCAACCAATAATCAAATCACTCCCGAATACTTGGGAATCCATACCAACCACCCAATTAAGTCAAAAATCACTTTTCCAGACCTAACAGAACTGTTAGACTTTGAACCTGCACTTGTTAACCTAGAAAATTGACTTTGGTCAAACTTTAGGCCTTCAAATTTGAAAATATCATCCAATATTCATCCGACCACCTCAGTAATCATGTCACCCATCCCCGCAAGTCACAAATGATATACTGAAGCTATGGAGTGGGTTAAAAAAACAGGACATGCAGAAAACTCAAAACAACTATGAGTCGTTACACAGACGGTCTACCACTTCTATTGTTCGATGATCAATTCATTTGTAAGAACTTAACTTGAATGCATCATAAACTAATAGAAGTATGCAGTGGTTGTGGATCATGATTTATTTTCTCTCTTCTCTCACTAAGTATCTTGGAAAATTAAAAGATTTAGGTGACAGCATAGAGCTGTTGCCTAATACCACCAAAAGGTTCTTAACCAAGAAAGGCCTAGATGATGGTTAGGTTAGTTACCTTGCATTAAAGATTGTAAGCAAGTGTTCAGTAGCATCTGTTATACAATGCATATGTACTAAGCTTGTAAAAAATTATGGGATGAAAGGATTTGCTTCTTTACGATATAGCTATATGTAAACGTGTTAAGTTTATTTGAAGGTACAAAGTATCTAGTGCTGGTACACACCAAGGTGTAGCCCGACAGTCAAAGAACGGGAGTGACAATTTTTGCTCTGGAGACCATGGTACAAATACAAGAGAGGCACACTGGGTGAGCTTGTTCTATATGTGCAAGCTTTGGTGGACAAAGTTATCGATATGTGGTTTGGTAGAGAGTTCTAGGTGGCCTGTGGATTAAAGTAAGTGTCAGTAAGTTGGCCTAATGCCACTTGAAAAGAAAGGTTACCGGCTAATCCTGATATTTCGCATTTGATGGGATGTAAATACTCTATCAGGCACACATAGAATGTATAGTCTTTCATCAGTCGAAGAAGCCATGTGCAGGCATCCAAAAATGTGGACATTTACCTTTCTTCTTAGTTCTGATAGAAAACACTTGGGCAATGTACAGAAATGATGGGACAAATGTTGTTTAGCTTTGTTTGATGGGAGTTTGGAGAGGAGTGACAGGAGATGCTTGAGCGTTTGATTTCTTAGACAATTTGCCTCCAGCATTTATATGTTGCTGATCGGAGTAAAGAGGAGAAAATATCAGTTATATTGTTGTTTGCTCTCATTAATGGAGTAAAGAGGATATAATATCAGTTATATTGTTGTTTGCTCTCATTAATGGTACAATAATAGTGAGATTACATGTTGCTAGTTATATATCTGCAGTAGAATATTGTGCCCCTTGTCAGTATAATAGGAATAACGTACTTGAATCCAATTTATCTTGTTTGCTTTTATGATTGGCCAAATTACCTTTGTAAAGGCTTCTAAGGAGCTGTCTTTAATCAGTTTTCTGAGAGTTCTCTTACGTTCATATGTGTTCTCAAAAGTAACTTGAAATGCTAGATATTATATTCACCTGAGGCACCATGTTATTTAAAAATTCACAATGTTATTACTTTTATTTCTATGATTGTTTGATTATTAAATAAAAAAACCTTTGATTTCTCTATCAGGTGTCAAGGAGACCACGTTCTCTCTAAATATGGGTGTGGCGCCAGAATTACCTCGTGCTCTCTCTCTTCTGTCAAATGAGAATGAATTTATTTCAATTGGCCACTCCAAGCATGTAGACCAGATCATCATACCGGAGCAGGTGACGCATGCAATTCCTCAGAGTTTGCCATTTGAGTCCACTGAACGCTGGCAAGCTGAGCAACATCTATTCAATCCACACATTCATACGTTGGTTGCGAATGGTCACAGTGGTGGTAGCTTTCAGGAAATCCAGCTTTCCAAAGATCCATTTGACGATTCCTATATGTCAATGGATTGAACTGCAGGGTAGAATAGTCAGCCTACTCTCAACATCGAAATGGATCTGATTACAATTTTTGCTGGCTCTACTTTTTCCATTTAAGCAGTTGTTAAACTGGACCCACCAGATGGTTTATAAGTAGGGTATTGGAAGCAGCCTTTCAGCCTTACACAAGTGCATGGAAGTCCAGATGTCGAAAGAAAGCTTTGGATTGAAAAGTATGCCGTATTTATTTGCTTAATAAACCAACATGGGTTGTTACTTGTTTCTGCACTTTAACATGATATTACGACAAAGATCTAATGTAATGTATGATAGGCAAAAACGCCGAGATGGTGAATTTATCTATCTAAAATGGTTCTGATATGGGATTCAGTTGAATTGGATTACCTTCACCAAGAATTTTCGGGTAAAAATGACTAATATGGTTTTGTCTTGTCAAGACGGTTGAACTTACATAACGATAATAGCTTTAGTAAATTTTGATTCCTGAAGTCTCTTATGTTAGAAATCATTTGTGCTGAGCTGAGATCCTGGGAAATTTCTGATACCAAAATGAAGGTATCAGATAAGAAGAACAATAAAGAGGAAGAGGAAGAACATACGAGAAATTGAGAGAGAATTAGGGAGGAAATGGAAATTGTATTGAGCTCACACATTCAAATTATGCCTCACAAGTATTATCCACTCCTATTAATAATACTTAGTCAGAAGTAAAGGAAAATACAATGAACAATAAACTAACTATTTTTCCCGCCAAAAAGTGATCATGCTAATGGTGTGATCGTCAAGCTCAGCAATGATGTGGCACCTGCATGTGATTGAAGCATTACATGGCTCTTGAATCCAAATTGGTATCAATCGCCCTTGTGAAACAACACCCTTTCCCACAAGGATGATAGAAGAAAACCTATTCTACAATGCAGAAGCCAACAGTTCCCAAGTTGCATGAGATTGATAAAGACCAGACCACTGGATAAGTCACTAAGCAACCGTTTGATACCATGCTTCACCATTCGGCGCTCCTAGATATATTCAGGCTCAGGGCGATAAGGACTAGACAATTCAATGACAAAAGGATGCACTATAGTACTGCAATTCATGACAAAATTTAAGCCAAGAAATATGGAAGATAGGATGCATTTGCACCTCAGGAGGGAGGAGTCTGTAAGCCACAACACCTATCTTCTCCACGACGAGATATGGACCAAAATATCTAGAACTGAGTTTGTGATATGGAAAAATAGACAAGGAAGACTGTCTATAAGGTTGAAGTTTAACATAAACCCAATCACAAACCTAGAAATGCCTATCAGTCCTATGAGTATTGGCATGTGCATTCATCCTTTGTTGGGCTTGATGCAAATGAAACTTAGCCAACTCAAGTTCAAATTGTCTGCTTAACTAAAATCCTGAACAATATCAGATTCAGAGTCACCAGGCAAGTACAAAAGATGTAAGAGAGGAAGATGACCATATAACAACTCAAAAAGAGAAGTTTGAATAGAAGAATATGGGCCAGAGTTGTACCACCATTCAACTAAGGCTAGACAAGAAACCCAATTAGCAGGAAGAAACATCTGAGATAAGTTTCAAGACACCTATTCAGAACGTCAGTTTATCCATCAATCGGAGGATGGTAAGTTGTAAAAGTCTGCATGGACACCCCCTGAATACTTAAGAATGCCTTCCGAAAGTTGCTAATGCATATAGGATCCCTATCACCGATTATAGTTGCTGGAAACCATGCAATTTGAAAATGTTATCCAAGAAGATAGGAACAAGAGATAGAGGACTATAGGGATGTGATAAGTCAATAAAAAGACCAGCTTTGGTTAATCTATCAACTACTACCCAAAATAACAGTTTTTCCTTCATATCTAGGGAGTCCTTCAATAAAGTCCATACATATAATTGTCCATGGAAAAGAAGGCACAGGCAAGACTGGACCAGACCAAAATAAGATGATGTCTCATACTTGTTCCTTTGGTACATAGCACACTTGTGCACAAAAACAACTAATATGATTGAATACACTTCCAATAAAAATAAGCCATGACCTTCTTATTAGTGGCATCAATGCCTGAATGCCCACCACTAGGAGTATAATGCCATACTGATAAAGATTTTGGCCTAAAATAAGAATCATCACTAATAACTAATTTCCCTTTTCTTCTCAGTTGTGCATTAAGCCAAGTGAGATGCTTATGAGGTTGCGCCTGCAAGTTCTGCACCTTGGATCCTAGACAAAGCATCCGCAACCAACTTTTTCTTATCCTTTTTATACTAAAGTTTAAAGTCAAAAGGCAACAGTTTAGCCAATCACCTAATCTGAGAATCTATATGTAGCTTTTGCTCCAATAGATAATTCAAGGCTTTGTGATCAGTTTTAAAAATGAAGTGTTGACCAAGTAGTGAAAGCAAATATGAAGGTCAATAATTCCTTCTCGTACACAGATAAAGCAACATAGAATGCAGATAAAACCTTGCCAATGAAAGAAATAGGGTGGTCATGTTGCATAAGGATAACAAGAATGCCAGTATCAGTGGCATATGTTTCAACAACAAATGAAATAGAGTAATTAGGTAGAGCAGGAACATGTGCAGTAACCATTGCTGATTTCAACTCCACAAAGGCTTGAAAAGCACGGCCAGACCTCATGAATTGTCCATTTTCAATTACTCGGTGAGGGGTCTGGTAATGAAACCATATCCCTGAGTAAACTTTTGTTAATAACCTGCCATACCTACAAAACCCCTACATTTATTAAGGGTACTAGGAACGAGCCAACTCTATAAAGCCTTTATGTAACACTCCAGAAGTCCAAAATCTAATCTAGAGCCTCACATATTGAACTCAGGTTGGTAACACTGTTTTAAGGCTTAAAATATTGCATATAAATCATTTAGGAAGTTTTAGAGTCAAAACGTCAAGGAACGTCCATGACGTCCGATGGATTGTGAAAAAGAGGTAATTGTGTCTTGGCATGTTTCATGGGGTTTTAGAAGTCGGAATTCAATGAAATTTGGTAGGATGATGTTAAACATGTATTATAATATGTTTGAGGTCGAACACGTCTGTGTACGACTCCCCAAGGACCACCCTAAGGGTCCTTTGAGGAGGACCCTTCCAAATGACAAAAAAGATGTCAAAAGACAGTAGCCATCTACGGTTGCCAAACGATGAGCCGTCGTCTTTTTGACGGGGCGTCGATGTCTCCGTGCCCCCAGCCTTAGACATTTTCCAAAAGTGGTCCAAAGGACTAGTCTTTGAACTTATCGACGGACGTGCAGTACGGGAGACATGGCTGGCGTCGACTGACCTACGGACCATAGGTCGGGGTGTCGTAGGTCAGGTCTGTTATGGACTGTTCAATTTTTAATGAAGCCACTTAATTAGTTAATTAGTTGGGGGTTTAATTTGGGGTTAAGAGATGTTTGATTTAGTTAGTTAAGAGACTATAAAAGGCCTAACACTCATTAAACTAACCTAACACTCTTCAATTAGAAAACCCAAATCCTCCACCTTCTCTCTACTCTCTCTCTCCCTAAATAAGACCCTATTGGAGACCAAGGTCAAAGGGCTTAGGTCTGCAAGAACTTCACTTTCTATCCATCAATATTCAATGATTAACAAGGTATAGGAACTCTTCACCTTTGGGACTCCTTTCCCCAAAGGGTTCTTTCAAATTGATTTCCAAAAGTTGAGAAAAACCTGGGTTTCATTCTTAATCCTAAATTAATGTTTCAAATTTTATTGTTCTTGATTTCTTTTGATTAGTACGAATGAATTATGATGGATTATTGGTGATTTAGGGTAGTTCTTGATGTTAGACCTAGTTCTATGAAAGAGATCATGAATTGACCCTATTTTCCTAACCCTAGGTTATGAATTGATGTTGAATTGGTTAGTGATGATGCAATTGACTTAGTTCTTGTGTTAATTACTATATTATGATATTATTAAGTCTATTATTGGATTAATATGGTTGGTTGATGGTAAGACCATGGAATAAGGCTTGTGAAAGTGAATTGGTAAGACCTGTGATTTTGAATCCTTACTTCAGTTGTGATGGCTTATAATTGATGCTGGTATTCAACTTAAGTGTTGGTTGTGATTAGATTTTATATAGGTGTTGGTATGATGAATGTAATTAAAATGTCTTGATTATATGGATTGTGAAATTTTGATTAAGGTGTAATGATATAAGGTTGATTGTGAATCACTTATGTGTCTTACTATAACATGATGATGCTAATGTGTTAATCTCACATATAAGGGTTGTTATGAAAGGAAGTTCTCATGCAATTCCAAATGATCTAATGATTATTATATACAAGGGGTTAGTCCTCTATGATCTATACTAAGCTATGATGATTTATAAAGACTTAAAGACATTTTTAAAAAGGGACTTTAGCTTAGCACCGAGTGAACTCGACAATGAGAGGTGTTGACTCCCTCATAGAAGGGAGATTCACCAAGGGTTCTCATGATATAGTGACTATAATGGAATTGTGCATAAAGAGAGTCCAACATATGTCTCCTAAATCTGAACTATGTTGCCCCACAGGAATACTAGCTAGTGGATCCACCTAGAACACTATGCTCATGTTTTGGTACTACCTCGGCAAGTAGTCCACCTTCTTTCAGTGTAGGTTTTCATGACACTGGATTCCACATTAAGGCAATTGTTTCCCGAAACTAAAATGAAGTAATAAATTGAACTCTAACTAGGGTGACTTAAGGGGTTTGAATTAGTCTAGGTAGGTGTATGTGACTCTACCTATACATTGCACTAGTTGGCGAATCCATAGGAGGATGTTCTTATGTTCTTACAAAGTAATGATATGCATATGTTGACTTTACATGTTGATGATCCTATATGATGTTGGTTTCACTTATGAACATACTGTTGGTCTATATTGCTACATATGATGATGACTACTCATGATGCTATGTTATATTAAGTTAGACATTAGTTGTGATCCTTTGTTTGGTTTACTTGGGTGAGTGGGGTTATGGGGCTTCACTTGGTCATTGCACTTGTAAGTTTGGTAATAGGTTATGAGTAAGGGTCTTACATATGTTGTAATGGTATGAACTCCCGTACATGCTTTAATATTATAACATGATTTTGGAGTTGCTTTGGTTATGGGTTCTTATATGTTACTACACATGTTGACTTGATCTATTTGATGATGTTGATCTTGTGTTATATATGGTCTTCTATTAAGGGATATGTGATCATTGTCTTATATGTGTTCTTGGTAGTGCACAAGGCTTTTCAAAGTAACTTGGCATGATTTTGAACAAATGTCCCTTTAAGTATGATTTCAAACATTATCTGTTGATATGTTTCCATACATAGTACAAGTGGATGTACTAACCCATTTACTTTATATATCTACAATTATGTAGGTTCCGATCATTGAGTTCTTAGAAGGCCAATTGAAGAAGACTTGAACTCTTTTCCCAAGTGTTGGTAGATCCTCATGTTCGGGGATGTTACCTTGTTCCACATTCTAGCTTTAAAGTTGTATTGTCATAAAAACATTGTTCATTCCTTTATCATTTGGATATTGATGTAAGCCTATATTGGCATGTTTACTTTGTATTGGCTATGTCAAAGATTTGTACTCGTTTAGACGGTTCAATATCAGAAGAAGTATTAGACTAATTCTTATTTATTGATTGTGTTATCTAAAAGAGAAGCCAATGCAAGATTTTTGTGTGCGGTTTCTATGTAAGCTCTATACATAGTATGCGATAGGTCTACGTAAACCTCATTATATAGTTGTATATGAAAAAATTTAAATTTTTCTGCATTTGTAGCCTATGATATGTGATGACAAATGCTAAGAGGCTAGTCTTAGTCCTCTCCGAGGACGACGACGCCCGTTACGTCTAGGGGGTTCTCCCCGATCGTGACACTTTATCTTTCTTTGGTAGTGGAAACCCCTTCATAGGATATAAAGAAAACCCCAAGTATTCGACCTTAGAAACCCTAATTACGCACTTTGATTGCTTTGCCAACAATTGATGGTTGATCATAAGATCAAAAACTAACTTCAAATGGTTGGCATGATCTTGTGATGACCTATTATAAATCAAAATGTCATTAAAGAATATTAGTACAAAATTCCTGAAATGTTGCTGGAAAATGTGATTCATAAAACATTGGAATGTAAAAGGTGCATTAGTTAAGACATAAGGCATAACTAAGAAGTCATAGTGACCCATCTGAGTTTTGAAAGCAGATTTATGGACATTATCATCTACCATCCTAATATGGTGATAACCAGATCTTATATCCACCTTAGAAAATACTCTTGATCTTTCCAAATCATCTAGGAGATCATCAATAATAGGGATAGGAAACTTATCTTTTATTCTCACTGATTAAGATCCTTATAGTCTACACATAATCTGTATGTTCCATCTTTTTCCACAACCACCACTGGAGAAAGATAAGGGGTTATTACAATATTGAATAACACCTTGTTGGAGCATGTCACTTTCCAGCTTCTCTATAATATTCTTCTTCATAGATGAATATTTGTAAGGTATGATATTAACAAGTTTGGATCCATATTGTAAATGGATCTTACGATCAAATGGAAACCTTAGAGGAGGTAAGGTTGTAGGTTTAGAAAATATCTTATGATATTGATTAAGTAAAACAACAATTTCAGGTGCTATAGTTTTCTCCTTCGGTAACTATAGGGCAAAATTCTGTCCCACGGAGTCTTCCCCATTCATAACTGGCAGCATTTGTAATATGAATAGTTCAACCTCATCTCCTGATAACTTGTTCATAGCTTTAGAACTGGTTAACCTACAATCTTCATGCACCTCTTTAAGTATATGTTTCTGCCCTTGGTGATTGAACGACATAGTAAATTTGGTAAAATGCATGGTCTTTTGACCCAGTGTCTTCATCCATAATGCTCCTGAACAATATAATATCTACCAATAGGGAACATTATTAAGTTCCTGCAACATCCACTCAAAGTTCTCAACGACTTCAGTTATGGTCTCCTTAGCATTGTTACCAAGACTCATATAGCTCGTGGGAGTAGGAATAACAGTGTATCATGACCTTTTCACACAATCATTATCAATAAAGTTGTATGTACTACCTCCATCAAGTAATATTTGAACTTGTCTCTTACCACTATATCCCTTCACATGAATAGTTTGAGAACCTTGAATTCCGGAAATGGCACACAGCGAAATCAAAGAAGTAGGACCATCGACTATGGTTTCACCTTTCACATACATTTTATCATTAATCTAGAGATTTCAGTTCAAGTTTTAGATCTTCTAACTCGATACTTTCCATTTCTAGTATATATAACTTCTTAGGGATTTTATATTTATGACCAATGTTGTACTTCGCATTGCAAAAGCAACACAACCCTTGAGCCCTTTTTGTTTGCTTTAAACCTAGGGAGATAGTTCTCCTAGGTCTGTCTTCAATAGAAAATGATGAAGTCAATCGAATTCCCTTATTATAATGGATAGGTTGTAGCCTTGCAACAAGTGTCTCCTGATGTTGCTTCCTAACTATTCTTCCTTATATTCCATATGCTCTTGGGATCTAGCTTTAGCTAGCTGAGTAGCTTCTATTAGTCTAGACAACTTTATCACCTTAGACAAAGTTTCTGGTTCATGTATCAGCATAGTCCCTACCAATTCATCCTTCAATCCACCTAAGAAACACGAAATGGCTTGGACAGTAGTGAGATTACATTGTGTCAATAGTCTACTAAATTCAAATCAAAATTTTGATATTGTTCCAATTTTTGTTAGTTGCTTAAGTTCAAGCATAGGATCAGAAAAATCATCCCTAAATGTTTATGTTATTGCTCTCAAGTATTCATCCACCTAGGTACGTTAGGTGTAACTCTACACCACAAGTAAGCTTGGTGCCAAGCTAAAGCCTTATCTTCCAAGTTCATTGCTACCTATGATTTACTGGAGTTTTATCTATAGAAAAATACTGATCTATCTGATACAACCACGTTTTTAGATGTTATCAATTGAAATGATGAAAAAGTAAATTATGATTACAATGGTTATTATCATGAGACAAATTAGGGCCCAAGATTCCATGACCACCATTTGATGGTGGTTAAATTGAACGTGAAGCCGCATATATCTCCTTGGCTTGTAGGTGCAGTCGCATTCCATCAACAATGTCCTTTAATGATTAGGCTAATCTTATCACCTCTACTGGTGTACGATCTATGTTCAACCTTAATTCCTCATGTCACTCGTCCATAACAGAGTGTAGATCCAATTGTTGAGCTGTCAGATCCTCAAACTGCCCTTGGACATTGTATTCAGCTGCTTCAGAAACTGTTTTAATATTTTTTCGTGGTCTCATAGTGTAAGATTATTCTACTCTGATACCAATTGATACCAAAATGAAGGTATCAGGGGAATACAATGTAGATAAGAAGAAGAAAGGAGAAGAATTGAGAGGAGGAGGAATAACAAATGAAAATTTAAGAGATAATTAGAGAGGAAATGAAAATTGTATTGAGTTTAACACATTCAAATCATGTCTTACAAGTATCATCCACTTCTATTGATATTACTCAATCAGAATTAAAGGAAAATATAATGAAAAGTAAAAATGGATACTATAACTGGCTCTAACTACTTTTTCCGCCAAAATAGTGATCATGTTAATGGTATAATCGTCCCATTCATCAATGATGTGGCACCAACCATGTGACTGAAGAATTACATGGATCTTGAACCCATATTGGTATAGTTTTCTTTCTATATTCATGCATTGACATTATTTAATTTTTTTTGTGTGTGTTTGATTGTGAGCATTTGAAATAAGAAAATTTTGAGATCTTGCTTTTTTTTTTTATATATAAATATTTTTTGGGCTTTTACATAAAATTCAAATTTTAATGTATGTTCATAGTGGTTCTTCTCTCTCAGAAAAATCCTCTCTAGATTTTCTTCAAAATTAGTAATAGTAAATTGAGCGATTTTCAATTGTCTGACTAAAATCTTTGTAAATAAACATTGCAAGTTTTCATAATTCTCCTCTCCGAGCTTGAATGAAATTTGTAATTGTGATAATTTTTTTGGTGGGTTTGGTTGATGGATGAAAAATTAGTGGTAGTATGACTTTTAATTTCGATAATGATAATGAAACTCGTATTTTTGATGTGGATGATCAATTTATGGTTATGATGAATTTCAATGATAGTGATGTGATTTTGATAGTGATTTAGTTAAACTTATGATGGGTTATCAATTTTTTATGATGACAATGGTCATGGGAAGATTCCGGTGGTAAATTTGATTATGGACAGTGAAATCTATGGTGGTAGAAAAGTGAACTTAAGGATAATAGCAACAATGATAGTGATTTGATGGTGGGTTTGAGGGGTGTATGGGGAAGAAGAAGAAATTGGGTGACATGAATTTTTTTAAAAAGAAACTTGACATAATTATTGATGCGGCAGTGACATGGTGATAACATGGCACGAGCGTGAAACACTTTCTCATCATGTAACTGGATGTATGTGCATCAAGGTTGAAATAAATTAACTTTTAAGCAATTCAGGTGTTTCATAGTTCATCACAATAGTTTAAGTGTGTAACCGACTTTTTCTTACAAATTTAGGGGGAAATTTATGCATTTTACTATATTCAGAGCCAAGTGTCAAAAATACATCAATTTTTTTTTAAAATTTTTATAGCAAGAGTATAAGTTTCATAGTTAAACTATTACTTATTAGTTTGAAAATACGCTTCATTGATGTGTACAATACACTATCTTATTTTTTAAAAAAATACTTGTCACATAGTGCCACATGGATAAAATGTTCCACCTTGACAAAGATTAAATAAACTATTAGTATTAGTTAAAAGTTAAAATTAAAATATTACAATCCAAAAAAAAAAAAATTTAGAAGTAAAATTCAAAGTATTTTTCAGACCTCACTCCACCACATCCTTCCTCTTAGCCCCTTCCCCAGACAATCCCCCTGTTCTTGATTGTGTCTTGTAATAATTGGACACTAACAGATTAGATGGATCAACTAAAATTCACAATTATGTAGTACCTTGAAAAGAATTTGTATTAACAAAAATGTCAAACCTTAAAAAGTAGTGAAGAAACCATTAAAACGAAGTGCTTATCAAGCATCCCATCGACTTTTCACATAAAATCAAACAAACGTGTATCGATAAAGACATATCATAGGTTGGTAATTGGTATACTAAGAAATACTTCCCAATGATTCAAAAGGCACATCTACCCACACCATATCAACGCAAAGTGCACGTCCAACACCTAGGTACCTCTGATGAGTTCAAGCCTGGTGAGGTGTATTCCACCGATATCATCCAGCAGCACATTAAAGGTCTCTTACTCGCATTAAAGGGAAAAAACCCATAAATAACCCTCCACACGTGTTCCCAGAAATCCAGTAAGAATGTTTAGTTCAATGAATATACGTATATATATATTAGGAAAACAAGGTCAAAACTACATTATAAAATGACACTCTCTTAGGTATTGCCATTATATACAAAGGTAGTGACGGAAGTAGTTTACAGAAAGTATTTCATCCTAACATCTCTCTTCATGGCCTCGTATACAGCTTGAACCTGGACAAGGGCAATCATGTCATAGAATGGATCATGGCACAATGGATTTACAAATTTAAGGTGCAAAAGACAAAGGATATTACCTGCTCACTGGAAACAACTTGAATGGGTCCGATATTTACTGATACGTATTTTCCACCTGAAGATAGCTTCTGCTTCACCTGTCCCTGAATAGAAGCAGAAATACCTTAAGATATGGCTCAATCTAGTTCGCCTTGACACAAAGGTTAAGGTTCGATTCAGTTCAAAAGATTTCTTGCTTTGTCCTCAAATCCTGTACATGCACTAATGGTTGCTGAAAAGCAAAAAGAGGCTCAGAGCCTCAGACTAGCAGGTTGGGACACCACCTTAAGGTATTTTGGCCCGTAAATTACTTTGGGGTTATTTGGTTGTTAGTTTGAAAGAAAGGTATTCATGTATTAAAACTCACATAGTTAATATCATGTTGGAAGTTTTTTTAGTTGCTTTTTATAAAATTCAGCAATCAAGAATGGTGTTTGATTATCATTTTACAATTATATATTAGTTTATGTGCGGTAGAAGATTGGAATAACTAATACATTGATTGTAATGCATGAATAACTAAACTTTAGGTAACTAATTTTTGCATAACTAATCTCTACATTACTAATAACTGCATAATTCTAACAAGCAACCAAATGACCCCTTACTGTATGTAGTCTGATTATTGTCAACTTTTCAATCAGTTGTGCTGACAAAACAAAGACATTCCCTCTAGAAGGTCTTATTTTGTACATGAAGCATGTACATTTCTAGCATAGATACAAACATCATAAGACAGATTTTCCCAAAGATGTAGGACATGAAACAATGACATGACAACCAATGCTTTTTTACAACCGGGAAATCATTGTTGCAACTTTGGAACTCGGTGGGTATTGGATTTGCTCCTCTACTCTTCTCCACTTAAATATCACACTTCATTCAAAGCAGGTTTTGAATTCGCAATGTGCATCGACCCCACATCCCATGCTATAGTATCTTTACCATTGAACCAAAGCTATGGGGTCATGAAAACGAATGCATTAACTAATGATATGCCTGTATATAGCTCCGATCATTTTTTGTGACATGTGAATCTTTTTTTAAAAAACTGATATAGTTCCAATACATCATATATTATTATAAATGGAAAGATTCAAAGCTCAAAGTTGAATGATCATTTTACCCTTATATTAAAATAATAAAAAAAAAGTTATAAAATATGTTAAAATATTTAATAAATAACTCATTTAAATCAGTGCATGAATCAAATTCACATTAGTAATTCATTTCTCTTTTGTAGTAAAAATCATGAGTATTTGAAGAGTTTTTTTAAATAAATTTGATATGGACTAAAATCATCGAACTAATTTAAGGCAAATAAAATTTACCTACTCAAAAGTCACTTGAGCTACTGCTATAAAATACATAGCATGGTCTCCATGTAAGTGATAAGAGGATGATGAGAGATTATCAAGTAAAAAATTAGTCTTGCTCAACATTTTGTATTGCAGTAATTTTCTTTTGTTTTTATCGATTCCTTCTTGTCAAGCTTTTGTATTTTGTACATCCTTTTTTAATATTTTGATGATATGCGTTCTTATGATTTTGTTTTCTATTGGAATATCTTTTCTCCTATATGAAAATTAGAGTTATACAATATAATTCATGTTCAACTATATTTCTTAATTATTGATGAAATTCATAATGAAAGATTAATTAGTTAATTTGATATGTGACTAACGATAGAGTGCCTTTAGTTTAAATATATTTCGAGATTATTATTTATTAGTAGTGAGAGGAATCACTAAATAAGAAAAATCACATATGATTTGTTTAAAATGTATTTTTATTTGACTTTTCATTTATATTGTATAATCTATTGATCTTATTAGTCTATTATTTATTTGTGGAAACATTCATTCTTCAAATTGACCAAATATCTAGAATATAAACATTCATTCTTCAAATTGACCAAATATATAGAATATAAATATTCATTCTTCAAATTGACCATATATCTCGTATATGTCATTTTGAAAAGTTTGTGTTGCTCTATTTATATTAATTATTCAAAGAGAAATTTTATGAAAAAAAGAGTATTATTCTTTTCTCTTCATAAATCATATGTACAATATTTCTCTTAGGTTTAAAAGAAGATGTACATGTGATTCAATAATAAAAATAATTAACATAATAATTATGATTGGTTGCTAGTGTGTCTCGTAATATATCAAGTGTTTATATCCATATGTACCAAATTGATGATATTTTTTAGCACTTATAAATTGTATGCATCAAACCTCTATTTAATGTGATGAGAAGTTATTTATTGTTGATGTAAAATTTTAATTATGGCTGGAAAATTGTGAACTTTGGTTTCCAAATTATTGGCTGGACCCATAATAGTTAAGTAGTAACTGTCAAAATTAGAATGTCTGCTTTTGGCTTAGAGATATTATTTTATTTAAGAGAATGTGATATTCTTCTGCCCAATTATTGAATGTTAATTATTATTTATACTCATAATTTTTTAAAATGAAAGTTGAATATGAAGATTCTCTCCACTATTCTATAAAAACACTTTCAGAATTAAAATTTCAACATTCTTTTTAAGAATAAATTTACAAAGATTTATGTTATGTGCATAATTCAACATGAGAAAAAAAGAGAATGAGAAACTACAAATGAAGGATAACAAAAAATTCCTCAAGTATTCATAGTACATTTTTTTAGTATTTACTGAACGAAATATAAATGGTAAAACTACTATTGCTAATTTCAGCATTTCCTATTTTATAATTCGATTTTTTAGTATACAAAAATTTAAAAATAAGGGACAAACGTGCAGCGCACGTTCCCTAAAACTAGTATGGCCATAAATATCAACTCCTGTCAACTCTTTGCAACACAAATACGTTGTGTAATTAGTAAATTATTAGAGTGGCTAGCATATCCCTGAATACTGACGAATACAAATTACCAGTTTCAAAAAAAAAAAACCTTGTGTTATTTTATTTTATTTTTGATAAAGCTAACAAGTTTTTGTATAAATCTTCAGCATTGAGGTTGGTGTCCCAAAAATTTACATCACAGAGCTACTTACAACTGAGTAGGCTTAGCAACCCCCCAAAAAAGAAAATCTATCTCTAGGTCCCTATCTCATCTTACAAGAAAATACCTTGTGTAATTAAGATTACAACATTAGTTCACCTCTTCCATTGTAATTTTTTGTTCTCATACAAGAAATACATTCTAGGAGCGCAAAATCTATAAGTCCCTCCGTTTTATGTTCTGTGACTCTATATGACTAAGCATGATGTTTAAGAAGAAAGGAACATTTTTAAACAAATCAAGATGATCCTTGATGTAAGGGGTTAGCTTATCTTGATCCTTAATATATATCATTGGATAGAAATAGTCCTTAATGTATGCAAAATGGGTGTCATTTTGATCTTAAGCCCTAAATTTAACTTTTCTCTGTTAAAGCTAACGTTTATTTTTCAAGATCATCCCTTTCTTCTCCTTGGTTGCTCTGCCTCCCTCTCTACTTCTCTCTTAGCTGCATCTTAAATAGATTTTTTTTTAAAAAAAAAACTTTTCATTTTTGAACACTATCTTTTGAGTTGTGTTCATTGATCCCTAAAATAGATAAATTTTACTTTTTCCACCTATATGTAGAAGTTCATACCTATCAAAAATTATTTGAAATTTGACTCCTCGTTTTCCACAATGAGCATGAATAAAGAATAAGTATTCTACAAGCCCCTCCTCTTTTGAAGCATTCTTATTAGTTTTTTACTATTTTTCTTACTTGTCAACTCTTCATCTTTAGAAAAATTCAATACTTGGATGTGAATTCAATGATATACTTATTTGAGCAGCTTGTTTTGTTTTTCTGTTGATGATATAAATGAATTACTTTGATTGAATCCACAAAAATCATTTAAACAGACAATATAATGATACAAGCAGTAGCATAACCATACTTATGACAGACACACATGATTCTCCAGTATTTTCTTACTATTAATTTGAATGAATTAGATAATTTTTGGATTGGATGACCTAATTGGTCAATTCAATGAAACATAAATCCAATAGGTGGGCTTTTTTTTTTTTGCCCTTTCACTGAGTCCAATGAATTTTCAGTTGACCCAGAAGCTAGAAGTTACTTTAGTTAAAAGGACCAAAAATATTTTTTTTAGGTTGCAGAAGTTATGGGTGAGTTTGAATAAGCATCAATATAAGGAGTGGATTAGAATCATCAATAAGAAAAAACATCTACAGAAGAAGAACCAGAGAAGGGGTTGGGCAGAAGAAGAGAGAAATGAGATTGAATGGGAGACATTAGTTCTTTAATGGAGAAAAGTTAAAGTTAGGGCTTAGGACCAAATTAATACCCCTTTTGCATATATTAAGGACTATTTCTATCAAATGATATGTATTAAGGATCAAAATAATCCAACCCCTATACCAGAAGGACTATTTTGATCATTATCTCTGATATTTGTGTGGCCATCACATTAGAAACTTATGGTCTTAAGCATGTCATCACATTTGTGTGACTAAAACTTTAGGGGTAAACGGGAAGTTCAAGTTAATAGTTTTCAGATTTAGAAAAGGATCATTCTTTTTAAAACAAACTTAAAAGGAAATAGGGTCACAGAAACTGGAATGGAGGGATCATAAAATTTATAATTATGACTAACTTCTAGGTTACCATTATGTATAGGATGAGAGAAATTTCATGATATACCTCGCAAAACTGGCATTGTTTTGTGAGGCTCTTCTATGGTTGATAAGTGTTTTTCGTAGGTCCTGATCTCACCTCACAAACAAACTCCTGTCCGATACGTCTATTTATTTTTCAAACCTTCTCTTTCAACTATTTCCACTCCCACATTCAGTCCCTCCTCCTCACACACCCAAGTTCCTTCTCTCAAACTCCTCTTATACTTGAAAGGGCATAACTTTTTTATTGTATCTTCCATCTCCAATATTTTTAGCTTATTTAACTTAATATTATTAAATCATGGATGAAACTTATTTAGCTTCATGCAACTGTCAAGAATCTTAAAAGAAAATGGGCATGATATTTTTTCTGGCATATTTCAATGATTTCTTAATTACCATATGCCAAAAGTGAAATGAGTAGAACAACTAGAAAACTTATTTAGCTTCATGCAACTGTCAAGAATCTTAAAAGAAAATGGGTATGATATTTTTTCTGGCATATTTCAATGATTTCTTAATTACCAGATGCCAAAAGTGAAATGAGTAGAACACCTAAAAAAAGATCTCATGGCAAAGTCTTGTTAAGGGATTTATTTAGAACGGAAAAGGGTCATATATGCCATTGTACTGTCAGAAAAGGGTTATATTTACGCTTCATTATACTTTCAGTTATATTTGCCCCTACCATCCAACTTTGGGTTCATATTTACCCTTTCCGCTGTTAAGTTCCATAACACCCCTTTTATTGTCCTACGTGGCTTCTTTGTGGCACCTACATGGATATAAGCTTTGCTAATTTAATTATTATACATCACCCCCAATATTATAAACCTGAGTTGAGAACGCCCAAAAGGAGGTTGCTAGGGTTTCTGCAACTGCTGCGTAATGGGGAAGGAAATAGGAAGCTTTGGTAAGAGGAACAAGATCCACACACTATGTGTGAGGTGTGGAAGACGAAGTTTCAATCTCCAGAAGAGCCGTTGCTCTGCTTGTGCTTACCCTGCTGCCCATAAAAGGATATACAACTGAAGTGTGAAGGCAATTCGCAAAAAGATAACTGCAATTGGCTGCATGAGGTATCTTAATTTGTAACGTCCCTCACAAGTTCAAGACCAATTTCAGAAGTTACTGAAGCAGCTATAAGAAAGAAGGCAGCAGCTTCGGCTTGAGGCCTTTGAGATAGATACTTGAGAGGCTGTTAGTGATAGCTTAATTTTGATATATTGAGTGTTAGAGACTTAGAGCTAATGGAGATAATTATTGTTTTGTGTACAAATTTGCATCACCGTATGATTTTTGAAATCAATTTCTATGTAAAGTGGTTGCAATATTGGGGTGAGGCGTAATAATTAAATTAGAGAATGATTATATCCATGTAGGTGTCACGTACGATAATGAAAGGGGAGATGTGGAACTTAACAGATGAAAGGGTAAATATGAACCCAAAGTTGGATGGCAGGGGCAAATATATTTTTTTTGAAACTGGTATGTTTATATTCTTCAGCATTAAGGATATGCTAGCCACCACCAAAAAGTTAAACTACAGACTCCCTATCAGATCTATAATCTGATCAGTATCTTCTATACATAACTGTTTACACCAAAAGAGTAAAGATACAATACAATTCCATTTGACTTTATGAATGGGATTGGACCTATCTTCAAAACATATGACATTTCTCTCCCTCCATACTGAACACCATATACATGAGGAAATTAATCTTTACCATCCCTTTTGGCTCTTACTTCCCCCTCTTCTGGTCCAGCAGCTAAGAAGGTCTAATGTATGCTCAAGCATGACCCAGCTATAGCCAGTAATCTTGAGAAAGAAATTCCACAACTGAGCAGTGTACTTGCAGTGCAAAAAAAGGTGCTTGTTTGTCTCCTTAGTCACCATACAAAACACCTAGAAACCAATTGTCTCTTCTTCTTCTGTAGCACTTCTTGGGTTAGGCAGGCCCTTTTGATAACCAACCAAGTGAATCAACTGTTTTGATACAAACTTTCATCCATTTCACCCGTTTATCTCCAAATCCCATTTGCCTTGGGATATTGAGGTAGTCCCAGTTCACATGATCATAAGCTTTTTGTATGTCAAGCTTACACATTATTTCAGGAATACCATTCTTCCTTCTTGAATCTATGCACTCACTAGCTAATAATGCTGCAAACATGATTTGTCTGCCCTTTATGAATGCCATCTGATGGTTGTTGACTAGCTTATCTGCCACTGTTTAGAGCCTCTCAGCTAGAATTCTAGCTATGATTTTGTAAATCCCCCCACCAGACTAATAGGTCTATAGTCTTTTAACACTATGGCACCTGCTTTCTTTGGAATTAATGCTATGAAGGTTGCATTGAAGCTTTTCTCGAAAGTTTGGCTGGTGCGAAAAAATTGACAGTATCTATGATGACCTTCTTCAAGGTGTCCTAGAAAGTTTTAAAGAAAACCATTGGGAAATCATCTGGATCAGGAGCCTTCTCCATAGCGCACATGTTAAGGCATTTCATGATTTCCTCTTGTTCAAATGGCCTCTACAGCCATGCCTGTTCTTTGACAATAATTTTTGTCCCTCTATGTAGATTTAGATCTGTTCTCCATTGCTCAGTCTCCTTATATAGATCTTTGTAGAAACTTTGCACCGCTTCCTTAATACTGTTAGGATTATTTATTACAGTGCCATCCACATTTAGTTGATCTATAGAATTGAACCTTCTATTTGCAGTAGCAATTCTATGAAAAAGAATTTGTATTTTTGTCTCCCTGTTTCAGCCATTAGATCCTTGACCTTTGTCACCAAGCGATCTCTTCATTTTTTGCTACGTCTTCATATTCCAAACCCGGGTGAGTCTTCTACACACTTCATCATCAGTGAGTGGTCTTACTTCCTGCACAACTTCCCAGTTTGATATTTGGGCCAAAATATCCTCTTTTCTTTGCCTCCAGCTTCCCCTGTTTTCTCTGCTCCATTCCTTCAACTTCCCCTTGAGCAATTTCAGCTTTTCTGCCAACAGATAGCCTGGTCTGCCATTTATATTGGAAGAAACCAACCATTCTATGACTTAATTTCCTTGAAACCATCAACTTCTAGCCACCAAGAAGTCTTTTGGGGTTGGATCAGATATTAACTTTGGTAGAATGGTTTGTTTGATTTGAGAGAAGCTCTCCTCCAATTCTGCACAGTGTAAGAATCTATCAATTCTGGAGGCGCAATCAAAACCCTCACCCCTTCTCCAAGTGAAGGATCCTCCAAATAAAGGAGGATCCACCAATTCTAATTCCTCTAAGCAATTGGAAAATTCAGCCATGCTCCCACTTAACCTGCGGCAGTTTGTTCTCTCTGAGGGATATCTACTGACATTAAAGTCACCGCATACTATCCATGGCCCAAGACATGTACTTCTCACATTGATCAACTTTTGTCAGTGTGTCCTCCTAGTCACTCTATTGCAATCAGCAAACACACCAGTCAAATGCCAGCTCCAGTCATCATTGAAACTGGTGAACTTCCCAGTTATGCAGGGGTAAATATAACCAAAAAGTATAACGAAGGGTAAATATAACCCTTTTCTAAGAGTAAGGGCAAATATGACCCTTTTCCCTAGTTAGAATGTTCCATTTTTCTCTTTCCAGCAAGTATTATATTCATGCTCTTTGAGTTGCCTTAAACTGCCTTTACTAAAACGAATTTTAGCAACTATCGCTGGAACCAGCATACGATGAAACAGAAACAGAACAAAATTTCACCTTTTTTGTCAAATATAATAGTTACCACCAGATTTACCACACCTTTTTTTGGGTAACCCTGGTGTCCGCCAGCTTTCACACACCTCGACTAATTCCACGGGATATCTGTCTCCTCCCACCAGCAGGTACCAGTAACTCTGTCCACCAAGGCTAAAACAGATAGAAAGTATCACCTAGGTTTTATGTCTCTGTTGGGATTTGAACATGAGACCTCATGGTTTTCAACCAACTTCATTGACCACTAGGCCACACCCTTGGGTGCATATAACCTACAAATTTACCCAAGTTTATTCTCTTTTTATTTTGACTAGTTCAAATTCTTGCATTTTGCTGCAATATACTGTGATTCTCTTTTCCTTATTCTGTTTCTCATTCATTACTTTATGAGTTTCTTTGGAGTTTGTTGTTGAACTCACCGAGCTATTGATGTTAGAGAGGAAGGTGTGACAACAAAGAAAGGCCCAAGAAGAAAGGTACTGGGAGTGTGAAAACAAGCAAAGTCTGGGAAGTAAAAAAGAGATAAAAGAAAAGGCGAAAATGAGATATTAGAGAATGGGAGTTTGTTTGTTTGGGATTGGGACCCACAAAAGCGACATGTCCTGAAATAAAAAGCTCCATACAACTAGTGTCAGTTGTGTGAGACATAATAATAATAAGCTTCATAGAATGATTGGAATGACTTCACAGAGAATGGTGGTCGACTCTGCTCATTCACTTCGGAAATTATTGTTTACAACATCCAGGTGCAAGCAATATCAATGACATGATATTGACTTATGAAACAAAAAAAGTCGGACTATTCCAACATCTCAGTGTAACATCGATGGGATGATCTTGACTAAAAGAAATCAGATACGAAACTAACTTGTACAAAGAACTGACTTGCAATATCTGGTCTCAGTTCATTCCTGAAATGAAATTTGTCATTTGAGTTCCGAGAGAAAGTGATGTTGAAGATAAAAGGATTGGATGCTTGAGATTTGTGAGATCTTCCACAAGGAATACTCTAGAGAAGAGCAGGTGGTGGCACCTAAATGATTGATCTCTCTTCAGGAAACCGTTATGCCAATTTTTAATTGTATACAATTTTGACACTCTAGTTGAACTAGGGCCTACTGTCAAGAATATCTATATTTGTTCAAGGGAGCAGTGTAGAATATCTAGTATGTTAATTAGGAGATTACTTTCGAACAATACACTCCTTGTAAATAAGTAACTAATTAAAATGGTCAAACAAGTGAAACAACACTCTTACAGCTTTGGTCTAATGGACAGAGCACAGTGCGTGATGTGTGGGACTGTGGGTTAGGCACATGTAGGGGTTCCAACCCTACCATGGACAAGAGCCCGATATTTAAGTAGAGAAGGGTAGGGCCAAACCTATTATCTACCAAATTTTGAACCGTGCATCACTGGAGGGAATTGCCAGTTATCAGAAAAAAAAGACAGACGAAAAACTTCCAAGTCCTCCATAAAGAAGACACTTCGTATTGAATTTTATAGTTAAGAATAATAACAGATTCTGCATCTCCTTATTTCACATGATATCAGAGCCAACAAGGGAAAACATCGGAGTCTAAATGCTTTGTCACCGGAAATGTTTTCTTGCAAGATTGGAAAGTGATTCATTCATTTTCTCCAAAACTGTATCAGTCCTTAGGAAATTGATCAACTAACCAAATCAAAACTTCGACTCAACGATATGACGTAGCATTTAATATATCTAATCTCATCAGCTTAGTGACACATTTTCATCTCCAATGGGTCCATATAGCACCATCAACAATATCATTTGCCCGTCTGCTCAATCATCACACCACATAAGCAAATTACATTCCCTCCAAGGATTTCATGACATCCTGAATTGAATTAAATCCAAATTTGACTCCTAAACAACAATGGAAACCAAGAACCATAGTTCGTCTAATGTTTACTTCTTTGAAGAATTAGATTCTTGGAGGACGATTTCATTTTGAAGCGAACCAATATACAGGTCATGACCATAGGCTAGGATTACTTATCCATGTCGCATCGCAAGCCATCAAGAAATAAAATCATTATACTTTTTGGTACTAATTAAAGTAAGTTCCTAAAACTCAAGGTAGCTAATAAGTCTTCAACCATCTCCTTCGTACCGATAACTCAACATGCCTCACTCACACTTCATCTTTTGTTCACTCAATTTCTGATTCATGTACCTTAGATCACATAGCTGGTAGATAATCTATTTATATCAATCCACTCCTTTATCACTATCCATAGTCAAACTTATCAATGGTACCAAAACAATGGCTAAGGACACCTATCAAGTCTCTATTATTCCATTAAATCCTTATTGATATGGTATTTGATTTTCCATATTAAGTTTCACATAACTTATGTGAGTTCAATACAGAAAACCAAATGTTGTATTGACTATACAAAAATTATATTAATAATGAAATCAAACATTGTATAAGTTAGAGTCCGTTTGGATTTTTAGAGGGAGGAGATTATTAAATGGTTCAGCGTTTCTTTGGTGATGCCAAGATCCGTGAAGGAGTTGATGTTCAGCTGTAAGAGTGGAGCTAGGAGAAGAAAGCACAAGGCCTGGAATGTTACTCCTCTTGCTTTAATGAGGGCCATTTGGAAAGAGAGAAATTTGGAGAGATTTTGAAGGCGTGGAGATGAGCTTTTGCTCATTTGAGGAGTAGACTCCATTCCCTTATTTACTTTAGGTGCACCCATGTAGTTTCTCTGTATATAGAGGATTGGGTGTATTTTGGAGAGAACAATTTTTTGTAGGTTTTTCCTCTTTTTGGTATACCACTTGTAAATGGTCAAGTTGACCTTGTTATTACCAAAGAAACCTTTTACTTGATACAAAAAAAAAAAACAATACAGTAGGTCTTTAGGAGATTCTGGCATGAACCAGTAACTTCAAGAAAATTTAAGAACATGCATCATGGTTTGTGATTCTGTGATGGATAAGCAAGTGTATTGCATCTTTATTAACTTCTTAACACATAATCATCTATTCCATATACTTATACTTCTTTGTAGACTGTGCAGGGTCAAGCAGTCTCTCCTATACTAGCCATGAAACAATTCTACCTTGTAATGTGTTCTGTTTCTCCATATCAATTTTATGGGCATACTTATTCTTGTTCATTTTTAGACAAAAAATCATTTCAAGATTTCATTGTGAATAGGTCATCCATATCCTATGTCCCTTCCATACTGTCATATCTGGCATAAACTGTGCCCTTGGATGCTTTCTGTCATCAGCAGTTCCCGATCATTTAACCTTCTCTTTGAGCGAAACTGGCTTGGTTCTTCTTATGGTGTCAAATGGGTGAGTTGGTCAAATTTGGGCAGGTCAAAACAGTTGAGTGAATGGACGGGTCATGACCTAACTCACCTAAAGTCTGTTTCGGCCAAAATGGGTTGGATTGAATAGGTTAAATTGCAGGTCATAAGTCAACCCACCCAATAGTTATTGATATTGAAGCAACACTGAGTCAAAGTTACTCAAAGCTGGACAGACTTAGGAGGGATTTTCTGTGGCATGGTTGTAAAGAGGGCAAAGAATATAAACTAGTCAATTCGCAGATAACATGCACAGTAGAGAACAAGGTGGTTTGGGCATCAGAAATTCGAGAGCACAGAAAAATAGTTTATTGATGATATGGCTCTGGAGATACAATGGGGAGGATCATGCATTATGAAGGGAGGTAACTAGACACAAGTTTGGTGAACTCAGCCCATGGTGTACCAACGTGAGCACTGATACTTATGGAGTTGGAGTTTGGAAGACCATTAGAGCTCTATGGCCCAAACTGGAAGGGAACTCTCAGAAGAGAGTTGGAGATGGGAAAAGAACAAAATTCTGGAATGATGCTTGGAAGGAGCTAAGTCCATTAATGGAGATTTCTCCAGAGCTGTTTAATCTAAGCGACAACCCAGATGGCGCCATTTATGATATGTGAAGTGCACAGGGATGGAACTTATTCTTCAGGAGATTGCGAAATGACTGGGAGATCGATAGACTAGTCGATTTGCTAAATAGGATTTGATTTTAATGCCACTACTGCTGAACCAGATACATTAAGATGAAAACACAATATTGATGGGCAATTCTCTGTTAAAAGGGTTTATGAAAAAGAAGAAAGGGTAGAGTGTAGAGGGCAACCAAAAATATGGAGAAACTTATGGAATAGTCCATCCCCAACCAAGGTAAAATGCTTTACTTGGTTGGTGGTTAAAAGAGCATGCCTGACACAAGAAGTTTTGAAGAAAAAAGGGGCCATCATAGTTTCCCGGTGCTTCTTATGCAACGAGACAAATGAAACCAACAGTCATCTATTTTTGCACTGCACCTTTACAACACAACTTTGGTCTCTATTTCTCAACATAACAAAGACAAGCTGGACTATGCCGGAGCATACTGCAGATTTGCTTAGTTGCTGGATGAAAAGAGGAGACAGAAAAAGTCAAAAGAAGTGGTGAAGGATCATCCCGCAAGGATCATCCCGCAATGCATCTGGTGGACAGTTTGGAGAGAGAGAAATGGGAGGTGTTATGAAGATAGTTCCAATTCCATCCAGAGAGTTTTGAGGATATAGACTAGTTTGTAGATTTATTAAGATCTGGGTAAGTATCTTGTTTTCTAGTTGTTGTTTTTTTTCTCTAACAGTTTTTGATGGTGTTCAGCATGTTCTTAATGCTGAGGAATATATATTTACCAGTTTCAAAAAAAAAAAAAGCTACTCAACATTTGCTTGGGTCAATGTTGAGTAGGTGAGACGTAGGATGGGAAGCGGGTGGAAGGTGGCGTGAAGATGGTGCTTTTAGTCTTAGTCAATGTTGGACTTCGACCAACAGTCTAACACTTAGATCGCAAGGAATTTAGAAGAAGCATATCTCAATAACTGAATTCTGAAACTTTGGCCCTTAGACAATACTTTGACACAAACAGAGTGCAACTGAAGAATTCCATGGGTTTATTAGCTGATCAATTTAATATATGGGTCAATTCAGATAACAACCCAATTGACTCATTAAGAAAATACGTATGACCCAACAATAAAAGTTTGGGCGAGTTCGGAGGATTACACATTTCTAGGTCAAATTTGACACCTTAAACAACTATAAACCTGATATATAGTCCCACAAATAGGGTCTGGAGAGGGTAGAGTGTACACAGAGCTTACCTACCTTACCTCTATCTTGTTAGGTAGAGAGGTTGTTTCCGGAGGGAGTAATAATTTTTCTTGCTCATTTTCCTTCTCTGTACTTATGGATGAGACAAATCATATCACATAACTATGCCTTTGAAGAGAAGACAACGATGGTTCTTACGTCAACGGTCAATCTGACTTTAAAACAAGACAGCAATTCCACTGACCCCTTAAAAATCACCCACAACTCTTGTGTCTGACTGACTCAACTATACCAATTAATACTTCTCTCTGTCCCTTTCTTTTTCTATATACCAAAGGAGGGGACAGATTAGACCACACAGAGGCAGATGTAGCATACCAATATCGGGTTCATTTGAACTCAGTATTTTCAACACAGAGAATAATTTTTTATGTAAAAATTACACAGAAAGTTGAGATCCTTGGCTCTGTTTAGATTTTAGATTCAGAAATCCTGTTTTGTTGACAGGTTGTAATCATGGTTTTCAGGATAACCCATGTACTGGTTTTAGTCAATACAGACGAATGTTACCTTGCTCAAAAAAAAAAATATTGCACCAAATAGTAGATTTGTAACCACAACTTTAAAGATGTAACGGGTTCAATCCTAAGAACCTTAAATGTTGAACCCATAGAACTTCAATCTTTTTTAAAAAAAATTAATCCAATAAACTTCAATCTTGGATCCGCCTTTGAAGACAGATAGTTTTTACACCGCTCTAACTTAACTAGGACAATAATTCTACTGGCCCTTTGACTCTTCAAAATCTCCTTCAGGTAAGATAGAAGATCACTTAACGTTTCATGTTGAACTGGTGCTGCTGGGCCGTCTTGAACTAGTCAGTAAAGTCAAGAACTCCCAATTCCATTGTTGTTTATTTCACATCTCGTTCTTCAATTTTTTGTATTCTAACCTCATAGTGTGGTTTTCATCTACTGCAATACACTTAGTGTGATTCTGACATTGACAATTCATAATTTGCATCATTTAAAATATTCAGTAGTGCAGATTAAATTGAGCCGAAGAGTAATTTCAGCAAGCTTAGAAGCTCAGAAAGCTCAGTAAGACCCAAGGGTGGTTGTTTAAGTTTCAATCATAACTGGTAGAACTTGACTCGAATTACAGCAGTATAGATGCTAATATTATACAGTGTAATTCTTTGAAGAGAACTTTCTTCACTTACATCTCCAGTAATACAAGGAGTAGTCATATTTCAGTGTAAGGAAACTCTTTCAGAAGCTTCTCAATGTTATCATATGATAGCTAAGTTGAAGAGAAATATATTTTTTTATTCATTTGGCTTTGGAGATCACGTTTTTTAACTCATTCCCATCAACTTACAAACAGCTGAAACAGTTTGGACAATATATAATACTTCATTGTAGGAGAACTGCAATTGAGCAGCATTGAACAGCTCGACATAAAGAACAACCCCAGAACCTGTCCTGTTTCCTCATCATATAAAGTTATAAGCATACATAATTTTATCTTTGGCAATAACATAGCTAAGCTGTTATCCATTCACGCAGTTATAGTTGTTTGGTTACTTGATTCAACTTCTACCCAATATCATGTAGAGGTCAAGCACAACCGATAGTTTATGATCTCTAGAATAAAAGAGAATAAGCCAAGTATGGCAAAAAAGAAATAGGACAAACCAACTAGTAATAGAAGAATCAAACTAGTCATGTAATCCTCCAAAAATCCAAGTTTAATCCACATACTTGAATTAGTGGTCTAACTATTCGTACATTAAGTAATTCCACTTACCTGGGGAACGGGCTGTTGTATCACTGACTCTACAGCAACAATCATAGAATGCACAAAATCATCACCTCCAGTACCAATAGCTGTAAAGCCTCTTTCAGTTGGGTAAGAATTCACCTTTTAAGTATCAAAGTATGTATCAGTTTCTCATCAAAGTAAAACAGTAGTTGTGAATCTTGCAATCGGTTATGAGTGATTAATCATCTCTACAAATATGACGCATTTGGCATTAATCTTTAAATCTTTATCTAAAATACAGACAAATAAAAATTGGGTTTAGGAATTTGCACCTTCTTATCGAGAGCTAGCCACTCATTAGTTGAATCATCATGCACGGTGCCTCCAATAACAACATTGGTAGTTTGTCCAACTCTCCCTTCTGTCTTGGACACTTCTGAAATGGCCTTAAGGACAACTTCTTGAGGAGGACCCTGTTCATCTGGGTTTCCGTTATTGGAGCAATTAAGAAACTGAGTTCTTCTATAATTTGGGGATTTACATTTACAGCGACAAGGGAAAATGGATAAAGAAGATTTGTGGTTATAAAATAATGGTAGAGGAAAAGAGGTGGGATTCCTTGGAAGAGATAACCATGGTTCCTTTAACAATACCGTTCTCAACACACTCCTGCACGCCATTCTTGATAATCCTTCTCTACACTCTTTCAGAGCTATATGCACAAGTGAACCAACGGTTTTCCGACCTCACCAGCTTTTGCTTCGGCTGCAACTTCAAATAAATATGGACTTGGCCCCAAATATTTATTTGTTTTATTTTCAACAATAAAATATAGAGTATATAAAAATTATAGGGATAATGCCCAAGTGTCCTCAACCTATGCCTGAAATCTCAGAGACACACTTATACTATACTAAGGTCCTATTACCCCTTAACTTATTTTATTAATAATTTTTTACCCCTTTTCGACCTACGTGGCACTATCTTGTGGGCCCAACGATGGTTGACTTTTTTTTAAAAACTAGTGCCACGTAGGCTAAAAAGGGGTAGAAAATTACTTATAAAATAAGTTCAGGGGTAATAGTAGCTTAGTATAGTATAAGTGTGTCTCTGAGATTTCGGACATAGGTTGAGGGGGTACTTGTGTATTTTCCCAAAATTATATTTGTATGTTATAGCTATACTTTGTATAATTATACTCCATAGCAAACATAAATATGTATATTTCGCTATACATATAAAAAAACAGTTGTATAATTCGTTGTACATATACAAAGAAATCAGTTGTATACGTATACGAAAGAAAGCAGTTGTATACAAACGATCAATTGTATAATTTGTGTATGTATAAAACGAGAAAGAGAGAAAGTCAAAAGAAAATTTGGTAGAGAAATATTTGTATTGTATAATTATAATTATATGGATGAAGATATATGTATTTGCATTTGTATATACAATTTTCTCTCCCTTTATACAAAAAGAAACACAATGTATACATTTCGTTTTTTGTTTGTATAAGCGAGAGAGGCGAGGGCGGCGAGCAAGATATGAGAGAATGACGAGCGAGATCTGGCAGAGGGGAGAGAGGGGAACGAAAATATATGTATAGATACAATTTTTTCTCGCTTTATACAAACACAAAAACATTTTATACATTTGTGTTTGTATAAAAGCGAGAGGGAGCAAGCGAGAGAGGGAGAATAGCGAGCAAGAGTTTGAGGGAGAGAGACGAGTAACAAACAGTTTGCTATAGGGCACAATTAATCAAAGTGTAGTTATGACATTTAATTTAATTTATTAATTTGTCATTATATACAATTTTTCCTAACATATACCATAATAGAGGAGTGGGTTTTTTATTTTATTTTTTCAGCTCTTCCCCAAATTTATGAATTATTATGTGGGTTTCATAAAGGCATACAAAAGATTAGTCATAAACATAATATCAATTCGGGAGTTATGAGGAAAATTATAGATTTGTGGGAAATAATATCATTAAAATGAGGAGTAGAGACTTCATTTCTCGAAAAATGGATGTCCACAATTAGTTTCATAACACGCCTAATTGTTCATGCCTTGATTGATAATGTGTCTCATTAAAATTTTACTAGAAAAATATTGTTGGAATTTTTTAGTGAAGAAAAAAGAGTAGACATATCTTCTTTTAATAGGTATTGTTTGTTGTCTCATAAAGATCTTGCTAGAATAATTCAATAGGACAGACCTAGCCAAGGAAAAAAGTGTGGGTATTTTATTCACCTTTTTGAAAACATCACATTATTTCTTAAAGACTGTCACGCCCAAAGGGAACCCCCTAGACGTAACATGGCGTACTTGACTTCGAAGGGGTCTCATACAAGCCCTTAGCATAATCATAACATAAAATCATAGAAATTAAGGGAAACATTAAAACATATTTAAACCACACAATCGAAAACACTTTCATAAAGCAAACGGAAGACTTTACTAACTCTGTAAGGACCATCAAATGAATTTAGGTGGTTAGAGCCTCACATGTGTCTAAAATGGATTAAAATATGTTAAACAAGTGTTTTACAGTATTCATACTTGATTTGAAGTCATTTGGAGTACAAACGTCCAATGACGTTCGAAAGTTAGCCTTGAGACGTGCATGTGTGTTTTGGTGTGTCTTGACATGTTTTACGAGTTTGTTTTGGTTGAAACTTATGTGGAAGGTCCCTAACATGTTAATGAGTATATTTATATTGGAAACATCCGGGTACGACTCCAAAGGACCCCCGCAAAATTCCCTTAAGGAGGATCTCAAACACTGCCTAGGCATTGCCTTGGTAGTGTCAAACGACGGCCTTGAATGACGCCTCGTCAGTGCACCTACACCCCGTCGATGGAGGCGTCGTTCAACACTTAGCCTGGTGAAGGATCAAGCCAAACGACAACCCTCAGACCCAAACGACGGTTGCTAGTACGACCCGTCGATGGGTCTACTAGGCGTCGTTTAGTGGGTCAATTCAGCATGCCATTGCCGCCAGGCGTACTGTTTTATTAAGGGGTGAATGAGAAATTCACCCCACGTTCCCACACTACTATATACGGTTATTTCATGTATATTTGGGTATATTAAGTTGGTTATAAGGATCAAAACCCCAAACACAATTTATATTTCAAAATTAGACTTCCCTCTCCCAAAGAAACCTCTCTACAAACCTCCAATGGAAATGAGGCTCAAGAACAGCATGGAGCTTGGATTCCCTTGGATTCTTCACAAATATTTCGTGGTTTTCTCCTAAAATGAGGTATGGTGATCCTTCATCCTTAGTCAACCTTTCTTCTAAGGAGTCCCTTCCAATTTCAATGAAAGTTCATGATCAAACCTCTAATCTCCCAATCTAGCCATGGGTTCTTTCTCAAAACGTTTTCAAAAGCTTGCTTATGATGATTTAGTGTTAACGTACTGATTGTAAAGTGAATTTCATCCAATTGCATGATGAACCCATGTTCCCTCCAATTCTCAAAATTACTCTATGTTATGGGCATTGTGATCTTGATTATGTGTTAATTGAATAGTGATCCTATTATGTTGAATTGGCTATTACTACTGTTTTATACTCAAATTGGTGGTTAATTATTGATGAGTCATCCATGTGGATCAAGTCTTGGAGAGTTGGTAAAGATTGACTTATGTTCTTCTATCTTCTATTGATTTTTAATGTAGAGCACTTGTATGATCTCGATTCTAGGGCAATTGAAGTATGATTTCGTTTAGGTTATGATATCTTTATGTACTGCCCTATATTGCATTATTTATGAATTATGAGTATTGATTATTGATGATCAAATCAAGGGAGATTTGGTAAGATTGATCTATGTTCTTCTATCCTCTATTGATTGATAATGAAATGTACATAATGTGATTTTAATTCTAGGATAGATGAAGCATGATTTAGTTTATGATTAATATACATTTAGATACTTCCATATAATTGAATTGTTGATGAAATATGAGTATTGATCAATTGTGATCAAAGGTTGATGAATTGGTAAAATCGCCTACTTTCTCTACTTCTCTTGTAAAATTGCTAGATGATTGGCCTTGTATGGCATTGTGTAGTATGGTCCACTTATGGTGGCGGTGTTTACTTTATTCTAAATATATATGTAATTTGATCATGGTATTGAAGGCAATTGTATTATGAAGGTGTGGTGGTGATGATCACAAAATGTGAAGTATGCCTAGTATTCCATTCTAGTTATAATCTAGGTTGTGTGGCTGTTAAGCATGTGAATGACTATGTTAGGGTTAGGTTTTATAACAATTCGAAAATCCAAGATGTGGTCTAGAGCCTAACATAAGTGTCACAAAGTGTATACACTCTTTTAAGGTTCATTTTAATGATTATAAGTCATTTAGGAAGTCTAGAAACCAAAACATCCAAGAACGTCCATGACGTTCGGAAACTAGGTCAAGGAGCTACTAGCGTGCCTTAGCCTATTTGACTAGATTTTAGGACTCGGAAATTCATGAAATTTGGTGGAAGGGTGTCTAATATGTGTTTAAGTTGGTTCATGGTTGAAACGTCTGGGTACGACTCCCCAAGGACCAACCAAGGGCCCTTGAGAAGGGCCCTTTGGTTTTGGGGTCAAAAGCACTGCCTGGGCATTGTGCACCCGCGAGGGGAGTTGACGGAACGTCTTGATGTTGAATTGAAATGTTTTGATTATGATTGTGAGGTGCTTCTTAAGATGTAAATGTTATAAGGATGGTGAATGATTTACCAATGTGCCTTATCATGATATGAAAATGTTAATGTGCTAACCTCACCTATATGAATTGTAATAAAAGAACAATACTCATGCAACTCTTACTAAGCTATGATGATAATGAATATACAAATTTTAGGCCCTATGAACTATATTAATCTATGATGATTAATAAAGACATTAAAGACATTTCAAAAAGGGACTTTAGCTTAGCACCGAGTGAACTAGAGTGAGGGGTGTCCCTTCACACATAAGGAAGGTAGGAACCCTATGTACTCCTGAGATTGGAGACTAAAATGCATGTAGCATATAGAGGGTCCCAACTATATCTCCTAGTTATTGAACTATGTTGCCCCCATAAGAATACTAGGTAGTGGATCCACGCAGTTGCTATGTTTATGTTTTGGTACTACCTTGGCAAGTAGTACACCTTCTTTCGGTATATGGTTCCATGACTCCAGATTCCACATTAGCTCATGTGGTCTATGTCGGTTAGGTAAGATGTTCCCAAAAGGTAAAATGAATTAAAGGAATGAACTCTGATTAAGGTGACCTAAGGGGTTTAGCTTAGTCTAGGCAGGGGTATGAGACTTTACCTAAACATTGCACTAGTTAGCCTTGAAGGGAGTCTTAGGAAAAGGTTTTTATGTATGAATATGCTTATAATGCTATATGACATGTATATGATGAACTTGCACATTGTTGATACTATATGTTTATTGGTGTCAGTTATGAATATGTGGTGGTCTATATTGTTAAAGTATGATGTTATGTATTCTTAAATGTTATGATACGTGAAGTAGGATGTTATCCAATGTTCTTGTTGGGTTACTTGATTGAGTAAGGTTATGAGCCTTTGCTTGGTCATTACATTTGTTGACTTGATAGGGCTTCATGATTAATTGTCTTTCTTTGGTTAGGTTGAAATGTACTCTTATTTATGCTTGTTGCCATTATGACTTGATGATAGAGTTACTTGACTATGTATCCAATTACATGATATGCATGTTGAATCGACTATGCCTTGATGCTGTTGGTTTTGTGATATACATGCCTATGGCTTAATGAATATGCCTAGAGATTTGGTATGATCTTGTTGAATGTGCATAAAGGTTTTTAATGAAAAATGCATACTTTATTAAATGTCCCTTTTTCTTAGCATGATTTTCAAAGTATGTGTGCATATGATTTCATACTTAGTACAACTGGTGTACTAACCCCATTTCTTACTTTTCCACAACATTTTAGGTTCTGGTCATTGAAGTTCTTTTAAGACGACTTGAAAAAGGCTTGGATCTCTTATTCATCCAAGTAGAGTTGGTCCTCACTTTCCGAGGGCGATGCCACTATCTAGATAATGGAGTTGTTTTGAGTTTAAAACTCTTATGTTTCAAAATTTTCAATTAAGAACTAAACATTTGTATGACCTATATGTGGTCTTATTAAATTGATGTATGGGCTCGGCCCAATTCGATATACTCTTATTAGATGGTTATTAGATGAGACGACTATTGGGACTATGTTATATTTTATATACTTATGTGCAATGAAAGTAGAAGGCTTAGTAACCTTTCTATATGAAGGGTCTGTGTATACTCGATATATATATACTATGTGTATGTAGAGGTCTATATAAACCTCTGAGTAGAATTAATGAAAAGTTCTAAATTTTCCTCTAAATTTGACCTATGAATGTAATGATGTAAGATAAGAGGCTAGTCTTAGTCCTCAAAGAGGACGATGACACTAGTTACGACTAGGGGCTTTTCTTAGATGTGACAAACTTGTTATCAGAGCATGAGGTTAAATATCTTTGAGTCGATGTCTCTCTCAACCACGTCTATGTAAGTTTGTATTCATAATTGTGAAGAGCGCCACACTTATGGATATAAACGTATGTGCTGCCTAGGAAACTCCACTTTCTTGGAAGCCAAATATCATGCCTTTGGAGTGTTAACTCTATGTGCTTTTGCATCTAATCCTTTTATTGTGATTATAGCAATGAATACCCGAAGGAATGCGGCACGAAGACTTGAAGAAGAGATTGCCAATGCGGGAGTTCCTCCTTGTGGTGATCAAGTTCCACCTCTTGAAGATGATGTGAATGATGACCAAGGCCCTCGTGATACCTCCTCCTTTGAGGGATGAGAACATAAGGTACGCTCTCCTCCAAATGGACCAAGCCTTTTCTACGCAAGCATAAGCCGCGATACTCAGACCCAAGCCATGATGACCCAAGCTAATCGAGAGGTTGTACCCCGAGCTCATCAACAAGTTGCTACCATGGCCTCCCGCCTAAGGGATTTTGCTAGGATGAATCCTCCTACTTTCTATGGGTCGAAGGTTGAAGAAGCCCCCAAGAGTTCATCAATAAAATCTACAAGATCCTCTGTGCTATGGGGTTGTCTACTAGTGAGAAGGCCGAGTTAGCTACTAATCAACTCAAGGATGTGGCTCAATCATGGTACATCCAATGGAGGGACAATAGGCCTTTGAGAGGTGGACCCGGGACTTGGGAAGTGTTCAAGAAGGCTTTTCTTGATCAGTTCTTTCCTAGGGAGAAAACGAAAGCTAAAGTGGTGGAGTTCATAAGCCTTTGCCAAGGAGGTAAAAGTGTTCATGAATACTCCTTGAAATTCACTAAATTGTCAAATATGCTCCTTTTTTGGTTTTCGATCCTAGAGATGAAATGAGCCATTTTGTGACGGGGGTGTCGAATGATTTGCAAGAGGAGTGTTATTAAGCTATGCTACATGACAACATGAACATTCTTCATCTTATTGTTCATGCCCAACATGTAGAAGAGACAAGGGCTAAGAGGAAGAGTAAAGACACCAAGAGGGCAAGATCTTTTGATGGTGGTTCTTCAAGAATAGGCTTGAGATGCAAGACAAGCCTAGGTTCAAGAAGCGGGTTTCTAATAATGTTCCTTCTAAATTCCTAAGGCTAGGGATGATAGGGTGTCTAACCCTAATCCTAAAAAAGGAAAGGGTACTAGTTCACCAACCGGAAGCCAACTTGTGGAAAGTGTGGCAAGAAGCATTATGGTAATTGTCTTAAGGGGGCGAATAATTGTTTTGGTTGTGGTAAAAGTGGGAACAAGGTTAGGGATTGCCCTAATGTGAGGGGTCAAGCAAGGGTAGTGGTCAAGCTCAAGCAAGTGATTCAAATGAGACTCCTAAGAAGAACTAATTCTATGCTCTCCGCTCTAGGGGTGAGCAAGAGACTTCTCCCAACATGGTGAATGGTATGTTGAAAGTCTTCTCTATTGTTGTATATGCCTTACTTGATCCCGGTTCTATTTTATCATTTGTTACTCCTCTAGTAGCTAAAAAGTTTGACATTTTGCTCGATATTTTGCATGAACCTTTTATAATGTCTACCCCGGTGAGTGAGTCGGTTGTTGCAAAAATGGTGTATAGAAATTGTCCTATAACGATGCCCAATACAGTTTCTTATGTTGAGCTAGTAGAACTTTATATGGTTGATTTTGATGTCATTTTGGGTATGGATTAGTTTCATGCTTGCTTTGCCTCTATAGATTGTAGAACGAGGGTGGTGAAGTTTAACTTTCCAAATGAGCCCGTTTTAGAGTGGAAGGGGGGAAATTCTATTCCTAGAGGTCGTATCGTCTCTTGTTTGAGAGCATGCAAAATGATCTCAAAATGGAGTTTATATCATATAGTAAGAGTCCAAGATCGATACTCCGAAATTCCTCCCATTGAGTCGGTCCCCGTAGTGAGGAAATTTCCTGAGGTCTTTCCTAATAACCTTCCCGGTATTCCTCCCGAATGAGAAATTGATTTTTGTATCAACTTGATACCGGTTACAAATCCCATTTAACATCCTCATTATCGGATGGCTCTGGCCAAATTGAAAGAGTTGAAGGCTCAACTTAAAGGCTTAATAGACAAGGGCTTCATTAAACCTAGTATTTCTCCATTGGGTGCTCCAGTTTTTTTGTGAAGAATAAGGATGGGTCCCTTAGCATGTGCATTGATTACTGCCAACTCAATAAAGTCACATCAAGAACAAGTATCCTCTCCCTCGGATTGATGACTTGTTTGATCAACTCCAAGGGGCAATCTACTTTTCTAAGATTGGCTTGAGATCAAGGTATCACCAACTTAGGGTGAGAGGTATGGATATACCAAAGACGATATTTCAGACTAGATATGGTCATTATGAGTTCTTAGTAATGTCCTTTGGTCTCACAAATGCGCCGGCGGTGTTTATACATCTCTTGAATAGGGTGTTTCAAAATTACCTACACTCATTTGTAATTGTCTTCATTGATGACATCTTGGTATATTCGAAAAATGAGGGTGACCGCATGAACCATTTGAGGGTGGTATTACAAGTTCTTAAGTAGAACCAATTATTTGCCAAATATAACAAGTGTGAGTTTTGTCTAAGGTCGGTAACATTTCTTGGTCATATCATCTCTAGTGACGGAGTTGTGATTGATCCAAGGAAAACAGAGGCGGTTAAAAATTGGCCTAGATCATTGACTCCAACCAACATTAGGAGTTTCTTAGTTTAGTGGGTTACTATTAGAAGTTTATGGATGGTTTTGCGTTTATTGCATCTCCTTTGACTACTTTGACCCAAAAGAGTAGGAAATTTGAGTGGTCCGAGGCATATGAGAAAAGTTTCTGAATCTTGAAGGATAGGCTTAGTTCCGCTCCGTTGTTGACTTTACCAGAGGAACAAATGGTCTTGTTGCGTATTGTGAAGGATCACGAGTGGGTATAGGGTGTGTGCTTATTCAATATGGGAAGATAATAGCCTATGCTTAAGGTGTAGAAGAGAAACTCTCCAACTCATGACCTTGAATTAGCGACCGTGGTTTTTACCTTGAAAATATGGAGGCATTACTTGTATGATGTCCATGTTGATGTATATACTGACCACAAGATTCTCAAATATGTGTTTACCCAAAAGGAGTTGAATCTCATGTAGAAGAAGCCAAGAAAGGCTTAGTTAAAGATGTTCATAGTTTGGCTAGATTGGGTGTGAGGTTGGAAGATTCTCCAAATGGTGGTTTGATGGTCCATAATAACTCCAAGTCATCTTTGGTAGTCGAGGTGAAGTCCAAACAACACCTTGATCAATCATTGATGGAGTTGAAGAAATCGGTTCTTGGTAAGCTTAATGAGTCATTCTCCTTATAGGGGGATGGTGTTTTGAGGTATCAAGAAAGATTGTGTGTTCCCAATGTAGATAGGTTAAGGAACCGGATCTTTGAGGAAGACCATGGGTCCCGTTACTCCATTTATCCAGGTTAGACAAAAATGTACCATGACCTTAGGGAAGTATTTTGGTGGGATGGTTTGAAAAAGGATATAGCGGAATTTGTTGCTAAGTGTCGATATTACCAACATATGAAAGCCGAACACCAAAAGCCCGATGACTTACTACAAGAAATCCAAGTTCTTACTTGGAAGTGGGAAGACATCAATATGTATTTTGTAGTAGGGTTGCCTCGGACTCATAGGCAATATGACTCTATATGGGTGGTTGTGGATAGGTTGACCAAGTCCGCTCACTTTATCCCTGTCAAGTCTACTTATTTGGCAGAAGATTATGCAAGGATCTTCATAAATGAGATTTTGTGTCTCCATGATATTTTGTTATCCATCATTATCTGATAGGGGTGCACAATTTACATCTAGGTTTCAGAGGTCATTCCAAGAAGGGTTGGGTACCAAGGTGAAGTTAAGTACCGCTTTTCATCCCCAAACGGATGGTCAAACCCTTGAATATATGCATAGGGCTTGTATTATCGATTTCAAGGGATAGTGGGACAAACATTTGCCTTTGGTGGAGTTTGCTTACAATATTAGTTTTCATTCATCCATATCATGGCTCCTTATGAAGCCTTGTATGGTAGGAAGTGTAGGTCTCCTATTGGATGGTTTGAAGTGGGTGAACCTTCGCTTCTTTGTCCCAATTTGGTTTATAAGACTTTGGAGAAAGTTCATATTACAAGGAATCACTCGCAAACGGCCTATAGTAGGCAAAAGTCTTATGCCGATCATAAGAGAAGAGATTTGGAGTTTGAAGAAGGTGATAAAGTGTATTTGAAGATTTCGCCTATAAAAGGAGTGGTTAGATTTGGAAAGAAAGGGAAGTTGAGTCCTCGTTATGTGGGTCTCTATGAAATCTTGCAAAGAGTTGGTAAAGTTTCTTATGATTTGAAGCTTCCTAGTGAAATTGCTCCGGTTCATCCGGTTTTCCATGTTTCCATGCTTAAGAAGTGTATCTGTGATCCCGAGTCTATTCTTCCTATTGAGGGTCTTGGTGTGAAAGATAACCTCTCTTATGAGGAAGTTCCGGTTCAATTCCTTGATAGGCAAGTAAGAAGTTAAGGAATAAAGAAGTGGTTTTCGTAAATGTGTTACGGAAGAATCACCTACTTGAGGGTGCAACATGGGAGTCGGAGGCCGACATGATGTCCTGTTACCCTCATCTATTTGATAACTAAGGTTAGTACTTCTTACTAATAATAAAAATAATGACTAAAATTAAAGTTGCTTTGATTTTTAGTGAAGTTTTGCAAAAATGTGCATTTTTAATATTGTTACGGTGAAACATGCCTAATTAACTTGAAAATTGTCAATTTTGTTCTTTGGCTTGTTTTGAGATATGTTGTGCATTTTGATATGGTGAGTCTTTATGAATGATATGTAACATGTTTATAAGTTGAACTTTGGCATAACTGACTCATAAATGCTATCTTGATCTCTTCTTGTTGTGAGAAGGATATTTCCTTATAATGTAATGATGAGCCTTAAGTGTGGTAATTGAAGTTTTGAATTACCTTGTTTAAGTGATATGGTTGATGTTTTTATGTGTTTTTTTTTTGGTTGGGCTTCTAGTCTTGAGTATGTTCCTTCCTTCTAAAGATTTTTAGTGTCATTCGGGGACGAATGTTCCTAAGGGGGGGGGGGGGATAATGTAACACTTTGAAAATTCAAGACGTGTTCTAGAGCCTAACATAAGTTCCTAAGGTTTAGACACTGTTTTAAGGTCCATTTTAATGAATGTAAGTCATTTAGGAAGTCTAGAAACCAAAACGTTAGGAGTCAGAAATTCATGAAAATTGGTGGAAGGGTGTATAACATGTGTTTTAGTGTATTTATGGTCAAAATGTTTGGGTACGACTCCCAAGGACCAACCAAAGGCTCTTGAGGAGGACCCTTTCATTTTTGAGGTCAAAGACTACCTAGGCAGTGTGCATCGACGAAGCAAGTCGACGGGGCGTCGATGCCATCCGTCGAACAACACTTATCCATTTTGTCTAATGGTCATATTGGACCATCTCTGAACTCATCAGCGAAGTGCAGAACGGAAGTATGCAGCGCTCATCCACTCACAGACAGACCGCCGATCGAGGTCTGATCTGTGAGGGGTCCAATTTTCTGCACGTTTTTAAGTGACTAAAATTAATTAAATAGGGGGTAAGTTAATTAGTTAGGGGTTTAGGGAGGTCTAATTAAGTTAATTAATGACCTATATAAAGACCCTAGCCTAAATTAGACTAGCCTAAGCTCATAATTCCCAAACCCCAAACTCTCTTCCTTCTCTCTTCTTTCTCTATCTAGTGAAGACTCCATTGAAGAACAATCTAGGGGAGGGTTCTAGGGATGCCAATACCAAGGGTTCTCCATCAATATTCATAAATTAACATGGTATGGAATCTAATTCACCTTTGATACCTCCTTCTTCAAAGGTTTCCATCAAATTGAGTTTCAAAAATTGAGTTTTCAAGTGGGTTTCATCCAATCTCAAAATTGATGTTATAAACATGTAATTGAACTAGTTATGGTATATATTAATGGTTTGGTCTAGTTTGTAGAAGATGACCCTTAACCCTTGGTTTTGATCCTGATATGAATTAGGTTGTATTGTTTCAATTGACTTGGTTATTGGTTGAATTAGGGTGATTTATAGTCTTTCATGCTAATTCTTGGATATATGATATTGGTTATGAAGTATGTTGTGAATTGACCTAAGTATATTGTATTAAACTATGATCTAATATTGAATTATGATGTAGTGATTCTTCTATCCTTGTTATCATGTTGTTTATTGAATTATGATGATGTATACCCAAATTGGGTTGGATTGAGGGTTTGTGGTAAGACCTTGATTGTAAGACCCCTAAAATGACTTAGGTAAACTAGATCCTAAGATTTTGTTAATGGTGGTATAAGGTCCTAAATAGGTCTATTATGTGTTAAGGAGACAGTGTCTAAGATTTTAGGTGCATTGGAAGTCAAACGTCAAAGGACGACTAGGACGTTCGATGACTAAGTCACCTATGTGCCTTATATGTGGTTTTATGTGTGATTCATGAGGTTATAAGGTCCTTAAATGATTTATTATAGCATATATAGATAGTGTGTCGAGTTTCGTGCAGTTTGGAGGTCAAACAACCAAGAACGTCCATGACGTTCGAAAGTGTTGCCTTGAAATGGCCTTGTGTGTCTAAGCATGTTTCGTCGCGTTTTACGTGCTTACTTTGGGTGAAATTCATGCGAGAGGTGCTAAAATCGTATACATTCATGTTTTGTTTGTAAATGTCTGGGCAAAACATCCCAAGGACCATCCAAGGGTCCTTGAGGAACGGTCCAAAGTTGGTGTCAAGGCTGCCCAAGACAGCCCAAACCATGGAGGCAGTCGACGCCCGGTGGGTCAAATGACGCCCCGTTGGTTGGGTCTCGTCATTTGGGACTTATTACTGGGGAAAGGAGGGACCAAAGTAAAAGTCTAAGTCCTAGACCACAGACCAAGAGTATGGTCCGTTGGTCAAGGGACAGTCCGTTGGTGGTCAGTCCGTCGATGGGTCTGCGTTATGCGCATGTTCACTGTAAGTTGAGGCTGAACTTGTAATTTCACCCCTTTTAAAAATAAGAGTATTGGAGGTTCCTTAATGGTCATTTGGATATATTAAGTGTGTATATAAGTCTTTAACAATTAGAAGATTTCATTCTTTAAAATCAAAACCCCAAAATCCCTTAGAAATTCCTTAAGACTCCATTAAAGTCCAAAGTCAAGGAAGAGCTTGGATTATTGAATTGAGTGGAGATTATTCATCAAAGTGAAGAAATAGATTCATCAAGGTATATATTTTGATCCTTTAAAATCACTTCATCAAGGATCCCAACTATAAATATGTTTTCTAAAGTTTTCAAGTTGAATTGTCCAATTTCATGATTCTACCATGGGTTCTTGCATCAATTGTTTTTAAACGTTTATTATGGATTAAATTGTTCTTTTATTGATTATTTTAACCTATACCTATGAACCCTAGTTTTTGACTATGTTATGGGTTACTTGATATTGATCTAATGTTGATGAATTATGGTGTAGATTTCTATGGGCTGTCTAATGATGTATAATTGTAATAAATTTATATCTAGGTTGTATTGGATTGATTAATATGTAGTAATTTGACCTAGTTTCATGAATATTGATATAATTATGTTGAATTGTTTGTTATGGCCATGGGTAAGGGCTTTGTGATATCGAATGTGATGATTTGACATTGGAATGAGGTGTTGAGGATGTTGTGGTGGTAATATGACCTATTTATTTTATTTTTTTGTAAATTATACTTCAATTATGTTGTGATTGGTATGGTCCACTTATGGTGGCGGTTTTATGTGCTTTACTTGCAATTAATGTGGCATTGTCGGTGTTACTTTATGTATTATGATGATCATGTCCTTGTGGGCAAACTACTTAAAGTAATGTGGCTATTTGTGTAGTTTATAATGTAAATCATGATAATATCTATCTACATTTGAATTCATACATATGTTTTTCTATCCATGTCATCTTAGGTGATCATGTTAGACTATGCCTTTGACCTTGTGTTGTATAGTCTTAGGGTTTAGACTTAGTTATTCCTAATTGAATATATGAGTCTATGTTGGTCACATTGATGATGGTATGATAGTGTATAGGATGACTTGAATATGATATGGTTATGTATATGTGTTTCTAGAATGGCATGTATTGTAAGTAAAAGTGAAGTATGTGGTGTCTTGTCTTGGTTGTCTTCTGTTCCTTGCTTGATGTATGTATGAAAGTGAATATGTGATGTCTTGAATTAGGATGCTTAAGTCTCTTAGTCTTGAATGTAAAAATGACATGTGACCTTAAATGAAGTTAAGAGGGTCTTTTATGTGAAACCTTGAACCTAGTGGTAAGGTTATGAATGTTGAGATTGTAAGCCGTAATGGTATCCTTCAAAGTAAAGGAGTGATAGACTTAAGGTTTATTGGATGGAACGACATCATATCAAACCTTATAAATGTCATCATGAGCTTCTTGTCGCCATTGTAAGGTAACCCTAGAAGACCTCTTTGGTAGGGTAAATGTAATTGGGTTATGAACTTGATATGGAACCCCTTTATGTGAACCTTAAGTGTGAATTACTCTATGAGAAAGACGGCTAGCATCGAGTGAGTATGGTAAGGGAAGTAGTTTTAGTCAAATATTGAGACTAGAATACAAAGCATGCCATTAATATTCCTTAACCATGTGCCTACATGGGATGTGTCTAAGTTCTACCATTGGCAAGTAGAACAACCTCATCGAAGTAGGATAGAACTACGAATTCCATGTCTTTCTATCATGGTATATGTCACTTATTGCCTATTCTCATCATACAGAATACCTATTAGAATTTGAGAAGTTCTATAAAGTTTAGGTAATGGTATGGGACTCTATCTAGACATTGCACACTAGGCTTCGAAGGTGTTATAGGAGTTCCTAGGTCTTGTCCAAGACCATTACTTGAATGTCCTTTATGTATTGAATGTATCCTAAATGAACTAATGAATATAATGACTTAAGTTACGAAATCATGTTAATTGAATAAGTACTTATCTAGAGTAGTTAAGGGTTGTCTAGTTAAGGTGTGAAGGGGGAATATGAATGGTCACTTTGTATCTTACCTAGATGAGTCTTTAGAATGACTCTAGTTAGGGAAGCTGTTGGTTATGTGGACATGATCTAAACTTAGGTAGTCTTAAGGATTATTTAGGTTGTCTTGAAGAGGTTAATCATGGACGTTATCTTCTTGATTTACTTAAGTAAGTCTTTTGATAGCCTTTGGTATGTGAGTGTCATATTATCTTATGTTGATATGTTTGATGTCTTGTAATTGTGTATGTGTCTCATTTTGAGTATTCTTTAGGGTAATTTAGGTATGCTTAAGGAGGTTGTATGGGCGGTCAATCTTTGTGTGTCTTAAGTGGGTCTTAGGATAACTTTTAGTGAGAAGAATACATGTTAAGAACTGTTAAGAAGGAAGGAGAAGTAATTCACTATAACAGTGAATTCCTTCACTGTACACTGAATAGGGCTTACTGTAATGTTGGCTTTAAATTGTGATTAATTGTTTAATTGTTATCTTAATGTTATTCTTATGATGATAAAATGATTTTTAAATGAAAAGATGCATGTTTCTAATAAATGTCCATTTTCATGATTTTCATGCATTATGCCATACTTAGTACATGTGGTTGCAGTAATCCATGCTTTTATCTATCTCTAAAGTTGTTTTTAGGTGAGGAGCATTTGGAAAGTTAAAACCTGGATCGTATCATCATTCAAGAGAAGTTGAAGAATCTCCTCATTTGATTCGAGGGCATAAATGTCTTTTATGTTTTCATTTGAAGTATTATAATAGACGAAGTATTTCTATATTTTGAAGTATGGTCCGTGTCCCAAGTATTCTCATGTCTAAAGTTTGATGAGATTGAGACTTAGTTTTTCCTATGACTTTATATGAAAAAGTTTTTAAAGACTATGACATGTTTTGTGAAAAGTTTTAATTCTGCACTACTTTTCATTATGGTTATGCGGTGAATGATATATAAGGGCCTGTACAAGACCTTCGAGAGGTTAAGTACGCCTGTTGCAATATGAGATTTCCCCTAACTTCTAGGGTGTGATTTTGGGATGTGACAAACTTGGTATAATATCCAAGTTATAAAAGTAGTATTAGGAATCAAGAAGTCTCATCAAGTCACGTCTAATAGAGTCTTGACCATCAGTGTGAGTCACAACACATCTATAGGCGAGAGGCTATAGGACGATAGAGTTTCCCTTATTTTTCTACTCCTATGTTGTGTCGTAGAGTCGAAGTTATGAGTACTCTTATCTTATGGTTTTCCTTGTGGTCTAGGATGATGAATACGAGGAGGACACCGACTAGGAGAGTTGAGGAGAGTGAGGTGCAAAAGGAGATTCCTCCTTAAGTTGAGGAAGTTGAGCAATTTCCTCAAGGTGTTCAAGATGATCAAGTCCCTATTGTGGGTGGAGGTGATGATGTCCCGAAATTGAGTAATAGGGATATTAGGGAGGCTGTGCTTGCTTTAGCCCGAGGTGTTACTACTCAAGTTATTTTGAATATGGTGCCTAGGGTGAATGTTGTGGAGAGAACTATGACATCTAGGTGGAGATCATCCCCAAGATTTCCTAGATGGAGTGTACAAGGTGTTGAGTGCTATGGGAGTTACATCTAGGGAGAAGGCAGAGTTGGCTTCGTATCAATTGAGGGATGTTTCTCAAATATGGTATACTCATAGAAGGATAATAGGCCGGAGGATTCGGGTCCTATTGAGTGGAAAGAATTAAAGGAAGCTTTCCTTTGTAAGTACTTTCCCCGTGAGAGGAGGGAAGTTAAGGTAGAGGAGTTTATCAATCTCAAGCAAGACAATATGATTGTTGAGGAATACTTTTTGAAGTTCTCTATGCTGTCCAAATATGCTCCCTCCGTTGTGTCAAATCCAAGGGATGAAATGAGTCGCTTTGTGACCGGGGTCGCCGACTTAGTAAGGGAAGAATGCCGTACGGCGATGCTACATGATGATATGACCATAGCTAGACTCATGGTGTATGTACAATAAATTGAAGAGTCTAAATTTAGGAGGATGGCTAGAAACTTGAAAAGTGGTGGTTCTAGTGATCAAGGGCAACCTAGGTTCAAAAGGAGGGATCAAACCCAAGATGGACCTATGTCTAAGGTGAAATTGGAGAAAGGAGGTGGTTTTCAAAAATGTTAAACTTACATGTGTCACTTGTTGCATGAAACATTATGATGAGTGTCTATTGGGTACCGGGAGTTGCTGTGGTTATGGTAAGGGAGGACACAAGGCGAGGGATTGTCCTACCATTGCTTCTAGAGGAAGAGAGAGTAAGCAAGTTGCTCCTAGTGCTCCAAAGGATGATGCCCCAACAAAGAGGCGTTTCTATGTGATATACCGTGGTTTCACGGTATTATTAATACTTTTTCCTTAAGTTTACTGTGTCCAACAGCCTTTTTGTGCTAATTTTTATATAAGTTTCTCCTTATTTGTAGGAAATCTGTCCAAAGATGAATGCGGAGGTTTTTGAGCAAAGAAATGCAGAGGAGACCACCTACGGAGCTTTTGACGGTCCGTCATGCTTGTGACGGTCCGTAGGTGGCAGCGTAGTGCAGTTGCTGAAGGAAGATGGGGAAGTCTGACCAAGTGTGGGGTTACGGAAAGCGTGACGGACCGTCATAGCCATGACGGTCCGTCCTGCAGGTTGGTCGTGAAGATCAGAGAAGTAGTCCCAGTACCCATATTCCAAGAGTTCAAGTGTTTTGGAACGGAGACCCTCGACGGACCGTTGTGCCTCTAACGATCCTTCATACCTGCCGTCAAGGGTAATGAAGAGAGCACCAGAAGAAATTACACAAGTATGGGACGATGGAATCCATGACGGCCCGTTGTGACCACGATGATCCGTCGTGAGGTCCGTCGACCCAGCCGCTTTTTGACAGATTTCCAGCAAATAGAGTCCTTGTTTAATTAAGTTTTTATTTTCTATAAATAGTTCGAAAAACCTCGTTTTTGAGGTTAGACTCTGGATTATTTGGTTAGACTCTGGATTATTTGGTTAGGCCCTTGATTATTTTTTAGACCTTTTGTGAGATTCTTGTAATTGATTGTTGGTTATTTTTGTTGATTAATCAAGCGAACTTTCGGATTTTACTGTTTCTCATTGAAGTAAATACATGAATTCCTATACCATATATTTGAATATTGTGATTATGACTATGGGTAACTAAACTCCATAACTAGGGTTGTGGGAACCATAGGCGAATAATGAGGTAAAACCTAACTAAAATAAATATTCTAGAATAGTGTCTTGCATGTATTGATAATTCTTTCACTTAGAAGTCTTTTTAACAGATTGCCAACGTTAGAACTCGCCTTAATGCTACTTGCCGGACCAAGGAGGTAGATAATAGGAAAAGAATTATCAACATAGATTTAGTGTATACTATCTAATAGGCTAGTATTGATTGGTACGAGGTAATAACTTAGTCAAATATCGAATACGATGCTTAATATGAGGTAAAGATAAGGGTTAGGATAGCAACACACGTAGCCGGACCAAGGTGCGGAGTGAAATTTTCTAGATGCCGGACCAAGGATTTAGAAATACATAACTTATCACTTTGCATGCAAGATACTAGGAAAGAATTGTTATAGTTAGACTTATCAAGTTATGAACCTGTGGGGAGCACGTAAACCCTAGTTACTTTCATTAATTGATTAAACTCCAACATTTGAAGCTGTTAAGTGTCTCTTTCAATTTCGCTAGTTATTTTAATATATTTAGATATAGAAAACCCCCCTTTTATCATTTTTGCTTTCCAAGGAAGTAATTGACTGAACAATAGTAATAATAGATTGAAGTTAAGTCTAAACTATTTTCCTCGTGGGAATGATCCCAACCTCACTAGTTGGGTTATTTACTTGACAGGACCGCTTTACTTCTTATTTGAGAAGTAAGTTTGAGCGTACCAATTTTTGACGCCGTTGCCAGGAAAAGTAGCTTTTAGATTAACTTAAACTTATTACTATAGTTTAGTTGATATTTTCTTGATTTTACTTTGTTTTATTGTTTTTGATTCGTCCAGAACCACCCTCCTTGTATACCAAATACACAGAGAGGAAGAGAACCCTTGTTTCCCTACGATCACGAATTATAGCGTACACTACGCAACATGAATCGAAACTTGGGAATTAGTGATAATGATCCAAACCAGAACATCCGAGATCCGGTTGATGTTCATGGTCAGTTGTTACCCGATGCCCCGGGTGAACACAAACAGAGGGGACAAAATCCCGCTCCACGGCCCCAAGCATACTACAGAGGCTATGATAACATAGCAGACTCCGATGGGCCACTTGTCTTGCCTCCTCTACCACCAAGCCACATCTTTGTGGTAACTAGTAGCCTGATGCAAATGCTCACTGCCAGAGGTTTGTTTTCAGGGCTACCTTCTGAGGATCCACATGCCCATATAACTAAGGTAAGGGCAGTGTGTAAAAGCTGTGTAGGGAGGCCTGACTTGGACTTGGATGTAATAGGGCTCAGAGTGTTTCTTCTCTCACTGACGGGAGAGGCTGCTATATGGTTCACTGAGCTCCCGTACAACTCAATTTTCACTTGGAACCAACTAAGGGATGTTTTGTTAGCACGCTACTATCCGGTCTCCAAGAAACTAAACCACAAAGACAGAGTGAACAACTTTGTGGCACTACCAGGAGAGTCAGTTAGTAGTTCTTGGGATAGATTCACCTCGTTCTTGAGAAGTGTCCCAAATCACCGTATAGATGATGAGTCACTGAAGGAATACTTCTATCGAGGACAGGATGATAATAATAAAGCGGTGTTGGACACTATAGCAGGTGGATCTTATGGGGAGTGTCCTTATGCTGAGATTGCTGAAAAATTAGTGAAAATCTCTCGGAATAATAAAGCTTGGAGTACTAGGAAGTCAAATACAGGGATAAATACCTTCGCAGTGCAGTCCACTCACAACCCAGCCACAGATGAGAGTCGTGAAGAAATGGCTCAGATGAGAACTGAGCTTGGGTTGGTACTAAAACATATCACTGGGGGTGCAGAAAAGATTAATGCAGTTAACTACTTGCCTAAACCACCACCACCTAATGATGAATGCTATTATGCGGAGGACTCCTATGCAGTAAATGAGCAAACGGGGGGTTTCCGACCGAGGCCAAGGCTCAAATCAGGATAATTGGCGCCAAGGTCAAGGGAACCAAGGTCGGATCTATGGTAACTATAACCGTGAGGGTCATTATGTCCGAGATGGAAACTACAACCGCGACAACAACTTCAACAGGGGTAAATATGGTAACAGAAATGATAGGAATGTGCCCTATGTCCCTTCTCAAAATCATGAAGTTACTCCTAGGGATGGTGGAGTATGGCGCGAGTTGAGGATATGTTGCACAAAATAATGAGGAGGTTCGATGCTAGTTATGAGCACATTAAAGAGTTAAGGTGTAATTTAGCAGGTATTGGGCAAAAAGTCGATACACATGCAATATTGATTAAGCAGATCGAGTTGCAAATGGCCCAATTATCTGCGACAGTGAACACACGGCAATCGGGCACTCTTCCTAGCAACACTGTCCAAAATCCGAAAAATGATGCGCACTGTATGGCAATCACTACTCGGGGTGGTAAGCAAACCATTGACCCACCTATGCCTTCTAATGAGAAAAAGGTGAGAAAGGATGATGATAAGGTGGTAAAGGGTAGTGGTGAAACAGAAGAGAGCACTGGAAAAGATGCAGAAGTCCCTATAAAGGTAATTCCCATGCCTAGACCACCACCACCCTTCCCTCAGACATTAGTGAAAAAGACCGAGGATGGTAAATATCGGCGTTTTATAACAATGCTAAAGCAACTTTCTATCAATGTCCCTCTGATAGACGCTCTAGAACAAATGCCCGATTATGCCAAGTTTATGAAAGATCTGGTTACAAAGAAAAGATCGGTCACTTTCGAGGACGATAGTAGAATGCAGCATTGTAGTGCTATTGCTACAAGATCTCTCGTACAAAAGAAAGAAGATCCGGGTGCGTTCACTATTCCTTGTACAGTCGGGTCATTACATTTTGCGAAAGCATTATGTTATCTGGGGGCAAGAAAAAAATCTCATGCCCCTCTCGATTTACAAGAAGTTGGGTTTGGGTGACCCAAAACCCACTGCGATGCGGCTACTGATGGCTGATCGAACAGTGAAAAGGCCTATAGGGATACTCCATGATGTGTTAGTAAAAGTGGAGCCATTCATATTTCAGGCAGATTTTGTTATTCTTGATTGTGAAGTCGATTTTGAAGTGCCTATTATTCTTGGGTGTCCATTCCTTGCTACAGGTAGAGCCTTAGTTGATATGGAAAAGGGGCAGATGAAATTTTGGTTGAACAATGAAGAAGCGACCTTCAACATTTGTAGGACCATGAGGCAGAGTGGTGATCTCCAATCGGTATCCGCCATATCCCACAAAGAAAAGATGAAGAAGGAGAATGAACAAAAAAGTGCAAAACAAGAGTTTATGGTTGGGGATTTGGTGCTTTTAGACAGTTCTGGATTGCCTTGTCTTCCGGGAAAGCTCAAGTCCAAACGGACTGGCCCTTACTTGATTACCCAAGTATCCCCTCATGGAGCAGTTGAGTTAAAAACCAAGGAGGGAGTGTGGTTTAATGTGAATAGAGAACGAATAAAACTCTATTTTGGGCATACTGCATCGGTGAATGAAGTGATAGAGGCATACCATCTTGATGAAGGCTGAGTAAGCAAGTGTCCTCAGTCGTGCCGCGACGTTAAATCAGGCGCTTGTTGGGAGGCAACCCAATACTTATAGTTTTTTTTTCTTTCTAGTAATGGTAGTATTTTCTACTAATGGGTTTTAAAGTTGCAGGCACATCACCAGGAAATTCTGTAGGAAATTAATCTGCAGCAGTCACTGACGGATACAGTGACGGACCGTTGCTCCTGAGACGGACCATCGCATGAATCCGTCGTGCCAGGTACGTCTTTCTGTTATTTTTATACTAGGGCACACGCGACGGAACCAACGACGAACCGTCACAACCGAGACGGACCATCTTCGTGGAATCGTCGCGTCTTTAATGAAGCGTACCCGACCCGACCCGACCCGACTGGGTTTTTAAAAAAATTCATCATTTAAAACCCCCAACCCCCTTCATTTCACCCCATTCTTTCACTCTTTCTCCCATTTCCCTCCCTTTTCAACTATCAAAGCTCTCTTACAACCGATCATTTTCCCCAAATTATCCAAATTCCTCAAAATTCATCATCTACTAGTCGGAGCTGTTGCTGTGAGTGTCTACTTGATCACCAAGTACCTTTCCCTCTTGTTTTTCTCAAATTCTCAGGTATGTGTCTCTAATTTCTACTCATTTAAATTGCATTTTTGTTTATCAATTAGTAGTAGCCTAGTTCTTCTTGATATGTTCATTCTCTATCAAATTTTGTCTGACCTAGGTTAAAAAAATCCTCGAAATTGACGTGTTCAAAACCCTAGAAATAGGTGCTTTAGCACTGCTAGTTTACTTGGTATTTGGGTTAGACAAATGTAGGTAAAAAAACTACCAATTCGATTTGGGTCATAGGGGATGAATGGGGCATCTCCAGTTCTGTCACTGAGTTACAGAACGAGACCCCGATGACGGACCGTCGTACCAACGAGGGACCGTCATTGGGTCCATTCCAACCGCCCTAACACCCCACTGTCCAATTTTCTCCAAGTGTCCACCAACGGCCACATGCTCTCACTTTTTCCAAGTGTCCTCCAACGGACACATGTGACGGACCGTCATCCCTACGACGGTCCGTCCTGCACAACCGTTCTGGTTGTCAGAGACCCTGTTCCTAAGGGTCTCTCTCTATTTTTCTAAGTGTCCTCAACTAGACAAGTACGACGGACCATCATACCCACAACGGTCCGTCTTGCATGACCGTTATGATGGTCAGAGACCCCTCTCCTAAGGGTCTCCATATTTTTTTTCAAGTGTCCTCTGACGGACACCTATGGTGGACCATTGTACCTGTGACGGTCCGTCCTGCACATACCGTCATACTTGTCAGAGACTCTCCTTTAGGGTTCTCCATATAAACATAGTCCAAGTAAGACACGACGGACCCCATGACGGTCCGTCGTACTCACGACGAGCCGTCACCTGGTCCGTTGTGTTTCACTGTTACTATAGCAATGTCATTTTATTTTAATTTTTTTTATTTATTTTGTGTGGTTTTGCTTGTCTTGTTTGCTCCTTCTAGTACTAATATTGATCCTTTACAGGTACTATCTACTATGGCACCAAAATAAGATCGAGTCTATGCACGCGGGCGATCGAAGTCTGCCGCCCCGTCTGCCCGCCTAGTCATTGGCTCTTATGATGAGTGTGACCCCTAGTACGTGCCTCCAGGCACTTCCACCCCATCCCGTGCTGCACGTGCTGCCAGAGCCACACCCAAAAAGGTGGCGTCCGGCGTAGTCACTGCCTCCCAGTCTGATGAGGAGCGCACACTGACAGGCACACCTTCTGGTTCAGCCACTAATGAAGAAGGAGCGTCTGTCTCTTAAGGTGTTTCGTGGTCGGAGGAAGTTTCTGGATCTGCTGAGGTTCCCGCACTCACCACCGCTGCAGCGTCGGCCTTGTCTAATGAGGCTGACAGTTCGGAATCCACACCCGGTTCACCAGCTTGTGCTCTCACCCCGGTTACTGACCAGCCCGACTGGTGGTGTGTCGACGGGCAGTTTCAAGTCTATTCCGATGCAAAGTTCCTGAATGACAAAGGAGTTATGACTCAGACACTAACATTGGAGCGGCGGGTCCTTACGGGAAGTCTCCCGACTATGCTTGAGATCCACAATCTCTTCATCAGACATCGACTGGAGTGGATAGCACGTCCATTGGGATGTTATAGTGAAGAGCTGGTCCGAGAGTTCTATGCATCCTACGTAGCGACTATCCGATCACAGATTGATAGGTGGGATGCCCCCGCCAAACAGGCCCCACTGGAGCAGGTCCGAGTACGTGGCGTTCAGGTTGATATCTCCCTGCCTGCCATCCGCTGGTTTCTATACGGTGAGGATGTTGATGCTAATCGAACCCCTCTCACTGCCGAGTTTGACTACCGATGGCAGATTGTTAAAGATGGCCAATTCCTACATGAGCCATCGCTGAGAGAGACCACCAAGAGGTGGATGGCCCTGCACTTGTCTGTTGATGGAGAGGGTGCCGATTGGGTGACCGAGCCGAAGTGGGCCATCAAGAAGGCCAACCTGACTTTCACAGCGAATTTTTTGTGGTTGATTGTCCGCCACTGCCTTTCCCCACAGCCGCTGATAATATCGTCACATGGGGTCGAGCAGTACTGATGGCGGCAATGATAGCCGGGTTTGAGGTGGATTTTGCGTGGCTTCTATAGGCGGTCATGCACGAGAGGGCTTTTAAGGTCACAACTACTTACCCTTTCCCGTGCATGATATTTTCTCTATGCAGGTCCGCAGGTGTGCCTATATGGCACGTTGATCAGCTCGAGACCCCTCTGGGCACTGATGATATCGGCCTCATCAGGGATGAGGCCAATGAGTTGGCTCCACGCAGAGGGTCCCGTCCAGAGTTGCCTCCACTTGTTGACAATCTGGCTGATACGGTAGCACAAGCCGGCACAGCTACGCAGGCGCTTCCACAGACACTACCCCGGTCGAGTCTATCCAGGGTAGTAGCACTGCTCCAAGCTCCTCACGCTCAGCCCCTTTACCCGCTCTGGTCCCGCTTGCTAGGGTCCAGAAATTAGAGGCGCAAATGGCTACACTTCTGCATCATATCCAGCCTTGGATGCAGAGGTCTATTGCCGAGGCAGAAGAGCGCTTGGAGCGGAGAATGTTCCAACACACAGAGCGGAAGATCGCTGAGGTTCATCAGCGCTTGGACGCTTTTGGGTTGCGGGTGCTAGCCCGTCCAACCCCTTTGGTGGATGTGTCGACCCTTCAGGCTGCGGGCGACAGTCTTCGCGCAGATATTGATATGATCTTAGAGGCTAGGGTGCCTGAGTCTGAGGCCCCTTCTGCAGAGCCTGCTGAAGACACAGTGATGGCG
>NC_028640.1:39998652-40029727 GCF_001406875.1 Solanum pennellii
AAATACAAGCAAGAAAAGAAGAGAGTCACTTACACAAATGAAGAAAAAAAAGGGAAAATAGCAATGTCAAAGAATATGGGAAACTGGGGCAAAATAAAATGATAGAAAATGGTATGTTTAGCCAATATGTCAAGAAGGGCAAAAAGTAACTAAAGTATACCTAAATATACCTTACCTAACCCTGAGCCTATGTTACAAGCTAAGAAAGTCCTATCGTGATCCTAAGGGTTGTATAGCGAACTTAAAGCAGTGAAAATAAGGGCAAGCTTATGGCAATAGGTATGAATAAGTGTGAATTTGTTCTGAGAGTGAGTGTTGAAAAGTAATCTTTATACTCAAACTGAAATCATTGTGTGAAAAATTTTGTTTTGAAGTGAGGACACTAGTTGCAGTACCGGAAATATTAGCACCTCGGTGAGAAATTGAAGAGGATAGGTGTTAGTGCATGGTGAGTCTGTGTCATGCTCTTATTCCACATAATTCAAGCCTAATAGTGATAGCATGCATAAATATGATGAGATTAATCGGGAGTGATAGCCAAATGATTGCAAAGGATAAAACATGGATACTATTGTACAAAGATTGTGTATTGAGTCATAGTGCGTCGCTTTAGGACAAACAACGAATTTAAGTTGAGGGTGTTGATATACCGTGGTTTCACGGTATTATTAATACTTTTTCCTTAAGTTTAGTGTGTCCAAAAGCCTTTTTGTGCTAATTTTTATATAAGTTTCTCCTTATTTGCAGGAAATCTGTCCAAAGATAAATGCAGAGGTTTTTGAGCAAAGAAATGCAGAAGAGACCACGTACGGAGCTTGTGACGGTCCTTCATGCTCGTGACGGTCCGTAGGTGGCAGCGTAGTGCAGCTGCTGAAGGAAGATGGGAAGTCTGACCAAGTGTGGGGTTACAGAAAGCGTGACGGACGGTCATAGCCATGACGGTCCGTCCTGCAGGTTCGTCATGAAGATCAGAGAAGTAGTCCCAGTACCCATATTCCAAGAGTTCAAATGTTTTGGAACGGAGACCCTCGACGGACCGTTGTGCCTCTGACGATCCGTCATACCTGCCGTCGAGGGTAATGAAGAGAGCACCAGAAGAAATTGCACAAGTATGGGACGACGGAATCCATGACGGCCTATCGTGAGGTCCGTCGACCCAGCCGCGTTTTGATAGATTTCCAGCAAATAGAGTCCTTCTTTAATTATGTTTTTGTTTTTTATAAATAGTTCAAAAAAACCTCGTTTTTGGGGTTAGAATTTTTGGTGCTAAGACTCTCTTATAGTTTGACTCTTTATTATTTTAGCTTCTCTTGTGGATTAGACTTTGTGATTATTATTACACTTTTGGAGAATCTTTAGTCGTCGATTAACTTCAATAATTGATTATTGGTGATTTTGTTGATTAACCAAGTGAATTTCTGGATTTTATTCTTTCTCATTGAAGTAAGTGCATGAATTCTTATATTACATACTTGAATATTGTGATTATGACTATGGGTAACTAAACTCCATAACTAGGGTTGTGGGAACCATAGGCGAATAATGAGGTAAAACCTAACTAAATAACAATTCTAGAATAGTGTCTTGCATGTATTGATAATTCTTTTGCTTAGAAGTCTTTTTAACGGATGGTCAACGTCAGAACTCGCCTTAATGCTACTTGCCGGACCAAGGAGCTAGATAATAGGAAAAGAATTATCAACATAGATTTAGTGTATACTATCTAATAGGCTAGTATTGATTGGTACGAGGTAATAACTTAGTTAAATATCGAATACGATGCTTAATATGAGGTAAAGATAAGGGTTAGGATAGCAACACACGTAGCCGGACCAAGGTGCGGAGTGAAATTTTCTAGATGCCGGACCAAGGATTTAGAAATACATAACTTATCACTTTGCATGCAAGATACTAGGAAAGAATTGTTATAGTTAGACTTATCAAGTTATGAACCTGTGGGGAACGTGTAAACTCTAGTTACTTTCATTAATTGATTAAACTCCAACATTTGAAGCTGTTAAGTGTCTCTTTCAATTTCGCTAGTTATTTTAATTTATTTAGAAACAGAAAACCCCCCTTTTATCATTTTTGCTTTCCAAGGAAGTAATTGACTGAACAATAGTAATAATAGATTGAAGTTAAGTCTAAACTTTTTTCCTCGTGGGAACGATCCCAACCTCAATAGTTGGGTTATTTACTTGACACGACCACTTTACTTCTTATTTGAGAAGTAAGTTTGAGCGTATCACTATGCACTCTGGACTAGAGGAGAGAAGCCGGACAATGGTGATGACGATGAGGGTAAGTCCTAGTTTTCCTTTTAGTGATATGAGTTCCTTCTAAGTGGGGGAATATGGTTAATAGATGAGATTTAAAGTCATAGAAGCATGTTGTATGTGCATGATGTTTAGGAGTTTTGTTGAAATTGAATTTCATTAATTTCTTGCATTTTGTGTGTTATGAAGTTATGATCATGTTCTAACATTTACTTTATATGATGTTACCTTGCATATTAGCATGTTTCTATCATAAATTGCCTAAAAGTTGCATTTTTGAAAAAAATTGTAAATATCACTAGCTTGGAAAACTGCTTACTATTAAATTTTTGAAAATTTGAAAAATTGATTCTTTGGTCTAAAATTGGTGTAATGTGGTTAGAACTGGTTTATATGAGTATGATATTGAGTATAAAATGTGTTTTCGTTATTTTGAATGAAGCTGTGAGTTTTCTAGCATGATGAGTTGTAGAATTGTTTGCTAGTTTCTTGTTGTGTTGTGAATCTCTAGATAGTGTGAAGTTGATATTTCTTCTTGATTATTTGTTATATGGTATGGTCATGATCTTCTAGTAAAATCTCTATGCTTGGAAGTGTTTGGAGAGTGGCAAGTGTCAATCGAGGATGAATGTTGTCCAAGTGGGGGAGATGTAAAACACCAAAAATGACTTAGTTGAAATAGATCCTAACATGTTGGTAATGGTGGTATAAGGTCCTAAATAGGTATATTATGTGTTAAGGAGGCAGTGTGTAAGAGTTTAGGTGCATCAGAAGTCAAATGTCTAGGGACGACTAAGACGTTCAACGACTAAGTCACCTATGTGCCTCATATGTGTTTTTATCTGTTTATGTGTGATTTGTGAGATTATAAGGTACTTAAAGAGTTATTATAGAATATATAGACAGTGTGTCGAGAATCGTGGAGTTTGGCGGTCAAATTTCCAAGAACGTCCATGACGTTCGAAAGTGTTGCCTTGAAATGATCTTGTGTGTCTAAGCATGTTTCGTTTAATTTTACGTGTTTGTTTTGGGTGAAATTCATGTGAGAGGTGTTAAACGAGTATACGGTCATGTTTGGGTTGGAAACGTTATGGCAAAACAGCCCCATGGGCCATCCAAGGGTCCTTGAGGAAGGACCCAAAGTTGGTGTCAAGGCTGCCCAAGACAGCCCAAACCACAAACGCAGTCGATACCCAGTGGTCAATCGACGCCCCGTTGGTTGGGTCTCGTCGTTTGAGACTTATCCTGGGAAAAGGAGGGACCAAGGAAAAGACTCAGTCCTAGACAACGGACCAACAGGACGGTCCGTTGGTGGTCAGTCCGTCGATGGGTGCGCATGTTCACTGTAAGTTGAGGGGTGGACTTGTAATTTAACCCCATTTCCAAATAAGAGTATTGGAGGTTCCTTAAGGGTATTTTGGTTATTTTAAGTGTGTATATAAGTCTTTAACACTTAGAAGATTTCATTCTTCAAAATTAAAACCCCAAAATCCCTTAGAATTTCCTTAAGACTCCATTGAAGTCCAAAGTCAAGGAAGAGCTTGGATTGTTAAATTGAATGGAGATTCTTCATCGAAGAGAAAAAAATAGCTTCATAAAGGTATGCATTTTGATCCTTGAAACTCTCTTCATCAAGGAGCCCAACTCTCAAGAAGTTTTCTAAAGTTTTCAAGTTGAATTGTCCAATTTCATGATTCTACCATGGGTTCTTGCATCAATTGTTTTTAAACGTTTATTATGGGTTAAATTGTTATTGTTATCTTATTTATAATTTAACCTAAATTACCTATGAACCCATGAATTGGATGAACCCTAGCTTTTGACTATGATATGGGTTACTTGATATTGATCTAATGTTGATGAATTATGGTGTAGATTTCTATCGGCTGTGTAATGATGTAATAATTACAATAAATTTATATCTAGGTTGTATTGGATTGATAAATATGTAGTAATTTGACCTAGTTTCATGAATATTGATATAATTATGTTGAATTGTTTGCTATGGTCATGGGTAAGGGCTTTGTGATATCAAATGTGATGATTTGACACTTGAATGAGGTGTTAAGGATGTTGTGGTGGTAATATGCCCTATTTCCTTTCTTTTTTTAAAATTAGACTTCAATTATGTTGTGATTGGTATGGTCCACTTATGGTGGATTGTTATGTGCTTTACTTGCAATTGATGTGGCCATGTCGGCGTTACTTTATATATTATGATGATCATGGCCTTGTGGGCAAACTACTTGAAGTAATGTTGATATTTGTGTAGTTTATTATGTGAATCATGAAAATATCTTTCTACATGTGAAGTCATTTATGTGTTTTTCTATTCATGTCATCTTAGGTGATCATGTTAGACTATGGCTTTGACCTTGTGTGTATAAACTTAGGGTTTATACTTGGTTATTCACAATTGAATATATGAGTCTATGTTGGTCACATTGATGATGGTATGATAGTGTATAGGATGACTTGAAGATGATATGGTTATGTCTATGTGTTTCTAGAATAGCATGTATTGTAAGGTAAAGTGAAGTATGTGGTGTCTTGTCTTGGTTGTCTTCTGTTCCTTGCTTGATGTATGTATGAAAGTGAGTATGTGATGTCTTGACTTACAATGCTAAAGTTTCTTAGTCTTGAATGTATGAATGACATGTGACCTTAAATTAAGTTAATAGAGTCTTTTATGTGAAACCTTGAACCTAGTGGTAAGGTTATGAATGTTGAAGTCGTAATTCGTAATGGTATCCTTCAAATTAAAAGAGTGATAGACTTAAGGTTGATTGGATGGAACGACATTATATCAAACCTTAGGAAAGTCATCATGAGCTTCTTGTTGCCATTATAATGTAACCCTAGAAGAAATCTTTGGTAGGGTGAATGTAATTGGGTTATGAACTTGATATGGAATCCTTTTATGTGAACCTTAGGTGTGAATTACTCTATGAGAAATAAGTCTAGCACCGAGTGAGTATGGTAAGGGAAGTAGTTTTAGTCAAAGAATGAGACTAGAATACAAAGAACGCCCTTCATTTTCCTTAACCATGTGCCTACATGGGATGTGTCTAAGTTCTACAATTGGCAAGTAGAACAACCTCATCGGAGTAGGATCGAACTCCGAATTCCATGTCTTGCTATCATGGTCTATGTTGGTTATTGCTTATTCTTATCATATGGAATGCCTATTAGCATTTGAGAAGTTCTATGAAGTTTAGGTGGTGGTATGGGATGCTATCTAGACATTGCACAATAGGCTTTGAAGGTGTTATTGGGAGTTCCTAGTTCTTGTCCAAGACAATTAGTTGATGTCCTTTATGTGTGGAATGTATCCTAAATAAACTAATCAATATAATGACTTAAGTTAAGAAATCATGTCAATTGAATAAGTACTTATCTAGAGTAGTTAAGGGTTATCTAGTTAATGTGTGAAGGGGGAATAAGAATGGTCACTTCGTATCTTACCTAGATGAGTCTTAAGAATAATTCTAGTTAGGGAAGATGTTGGCTATGTGGACATGATCTAAACTTAGGTAGTCTTAAGGATTATTTAGGTAGTCTTTAAGAGGTCAATCATGGACATTATATTCTTGATTTACTTAAGTAAGTCTTTTGATAGCCTTTGGTATGTGAATGTCATATTATCTTATGTTGATATGTTTGATGTCTTGTAATTGTGTATGTGTCTCATTTTAAGTATTCTTGAGGGTCATTTAGGTATGCTTAGGGAGGTTGTATGGGTCGTCTCTCTTTGTGTTGCTTAAGTGGGTCTTAGGATAGCTTTTAGTGAGAAGAGTACACGTTAATAAGTGTTAAGAAGGAAGCAGAAGTACTTCACTGTAACAGTGAATTCCTTCACTGTACAGTGAATAGGGCTTACTATAATGTTGGCTTAAAATTGTGATTAATTGTTTAATTGTTATCTTATGTATTTCGAAGTTGTTAAATGTTATTCTTATGATTATAATATGATTTTTAAATTAAAAATTTATATTTCTAATAAATGTCCATTTTCATGATTTTTTTCATGCATTATGGCATACTTAGTACATGTGGTTGTACTAATCCATGATTTTATCTGTCTCTATAGTTGTTGGTAGCTAAGGAGCATTTGGGAAGTGAAGACTTGGATCGTAACATCATTCAAGAGAAATTGAAGTATGTCCTCATTTGATTCAAGGGGTAAATGTCTTTTATGTTTCCATTTGAAGTATTGTAATAGACTAAGTATTTCTATATTTTGAAGTATGTCCGTGTCCCAAGTATTCTCGTGTCTTATGTTTGATGAGATTGAGAATAATCATTTCCTCTGACTTTAGATGAAAGATTTTTTAAAGACTATGATATATTTTTTGAAAATTTTAATTCCGTACTACTTTCATTATGTTTATGCGATGAATAATATGTTAGGGCTTGTACAAGACCTCCAAGAGGTCAAGTACGCTGGTTGTAATGCGAGATTGCCCCTAACTTCTAGGGTGTGGTTTCGAGATGTGACATTGATGATGAACTATGAAGGAGACTTGGTAAGTCTTACGATCCCTATCCTTTACTTAAAATTATGGTTAATTGTGATTAAGTCATGATGTTGTATTGGAGTATGCCTTGTATTAGGATTGATAGGGTGGTATGATGTTGAATTGAAATGTCTTTATTATGATTGTGAGGTGTTGGCTTAAGATTTAAATGTTATAAGGATAGTTAATGATTTACCAATGTGCCTTAAAATGATATGATAAGGTTAATGTGCTAGCCTCACCTATATGAATTGTAATGAAAGGAAAATACTCTTGCAATTCTTATTGAGCTACGATGATGATGATGAATACACAAGGGTTAGACCCTATGACCTATATTAAGCAACGTTGATTAATAAAGACATTAAAGACATTTCAAAAAGGGAATCTAGCTTAGCACCAAGTGAACTAGAGTGAGGAATGTCCCTTTCCACATAGGGAAAGTAGGATCACCGATGTACTCCTGAGATGGGAGACTACAATGCTTGTAGCATAAATAGGGTCCCAACTATATCTCCTAGTTCTTGAACTATGGTGCCCCTATAGGATTACTATCTAGTTGATCCGCGTAGTAGCTATGCTTATGTTTTGGTACTACCTTAGCAAGTAGTCCACCTTCTTTCGGTGTAGGGTTCCATGACATCGGATTCCACATTAGCTCATGTGTTCTATGTCGTTTAGGTAAGATGTTGCTAAAAGGTAAAATGAATTAAATGAATGAACTCTAACTAAGGTGACCTAAGGGGTTTAGCTTAGTCTAGGTAGGGGTATGGGACTCTACCTAAACATTGCACTAGTTAGCCTTGAAGGGTCTTAGAAGAAGGTTCTTATGTATGAATATGCTTATAATGCTATATGGCATGTATATGATGAACTTGCACATAGGTGATACTATATTTTGAATTGTGTTACTTATGAATATGTGGTGGTCTATATTGTTAAAGTATGATGTTATGCATTTTTAAATGTTGTGATACGTGAAGTAGGATTTTTGTTATGATTTTTGTTGGGTTTGTTGATTGAGTAAGGTATGGGGCTTTGCTTGGTCATTGCAATTGTTTATTTGATAGGGGTTCATGGTTAATTGTCTTGCTTTGGTTAGGTTGAAATGTACTCTTATTCATGCTTGTTGCTATTAGGACTTGATGATAGAGTTACTTGACTATGTATCCAATTACATGATATGCATGTTGAATCGACTATGCCTTGATGCTGTTGGTTTTGTGATGTACATGCCTATGGCTTAATGAATATGCCTAGAGATTTGGTATGGTCTTGTTGAATGTGCATAAAGGTTTTTAAATGAAAAATGCATACATTATGAAATGTCCCTTTTTCTTAGCATGATTTTCAAAGTCTGTGTGCATATGATTTCATACTTAGTACAACTGGTGTACTAACCCCATTTCTTACTTTCCCACAACATTTTAGGTTCCGGTCATTGAAGTTCTTTTAAGACGACTTGAAAAAGGCTTGGATCTCTTATTCATTCAAGTAGAGTTGGTCCTCACTTTCCGAGGGCGATGCCTTTATCTAGATAATGGAGTTGTTTTCAGTGTAAGACTCTTATGTTTCAAAACTTTCAATTGAGTTCTAAACATTTGTATGACCTATATGTGGTCTTATTGAATTGATGTATGGTCTAGGCCCAATTTGATATACTAATACTAAATGGTTATGAGAGAGACGACTATTATGACTTTGTTATATTTTATATACTTATGTGCAATAAAAGTAGAAGACTAAGTAATCTTTCTATACGAAGGGTCTATGTATACTCGATATATATATATACTATGTGTATGTAGAGGTCTTTATAAACCTCCGAGTAGAAGTAATGAAAAGTTTTAAATCTTCTGCTAAATTTGACCTATAAACGTAATGATGTAAGCTAAGAGGCTAGTCTTAGTCCTCAAAGAGGACGACGACGCCAGTTACGTCTAGGGGATATTACCGAATGTTATATCTTATCTTAGCACAAAATGAACTTCACAATGGGAGGTGAAGGATTTCAATAGAGGAAGATCACCCTACAGTTCCACATGTGATGTTTACTCTCCAATGAGGGATACTCATCCAATGGATTCCCATGAGAGGAGGCCCCAATTGCCAGGTGGTATATAGAGGGATTATACCTATATCTTAGTTCTTGAACTATGTTGCCCCCATAGGAAGACTAGCTAGTGGATCCACCTAGAAATTTACGTTTATGTTTTGTTTTACTTTGGCTGGCAGACCACCTTCCTTCGGTGTAAGGTTTTACAACACTTGATTCCAAACTTAGATCTTGTGGACTATGTTGGTTAAGGCAAGTGTTTCCTAACTAAAATGAAGTAATGAAGTACAAACCAACTAGGGTAACTTAAGATGTTTGACTTAGCTTAGGTAGGGGTATGAGACTCTACCTATGTCTTGCACTAGTTTGCCTTGAGGGAAGCCTTAGGAGGTTGTTCTTATGTATGAATATGCTTATAATGGTATATGATATGCATATGATGAACTTGCACATTGTTGATACTATATGATGATTAGTTTCACTTATGAAAATGTGTTGGTCTACATTGTTGAAGTAAGATGATATGTACTCTCAAATGCCATGCTATGTGAGGTAGGATGTTAGTCATGATTCTTATTAAGTTACTTGATTGAGTAAGGTTGTGGGGCTTTGCTTGGTCATTGCACCTGGTGACTTGATAAGGGTTCATGGCAATTTTGTTGCTTTGGTTATGTTATAATGAATTCTTATTCATGCTTGTTCCTATTATGACTTGATGATAAAGTTACTTGACTATGTATTCAATTATATGATATGCATGTTGACTTGACTAGTTTTGATGTTGTTGGTCTTGTGATGTACATGACTATGACTTAATGAACATGTACGATCGGTTGGTATGGTTTTGTTGAATGTGCATAAATGTTTTTAATGAAAAGTGCATACTTTATAAAATGTCCCTTTTCTTAGCATGTTTTCATAGTATGTGTGCATATGTTCACTTACTTAGTACAAGTGGTGTACTAACCCTATTTCTTCCTTTTCCCCAACATTTTAGGAAATGGTCGTTGAAGGGATTCTAGAGACGACTTTGAAGAAGACTTGGAATTCTTGATCATTCAAATTGGGTAGGTCCTCACTTTCCAAGCGCAATGCCACTATCAAGCCTATGAAGTTGTTTAAGTATCAAGACTCATATTTTTCTTTCCTTTCATTTGAGTACTAAACATTTATATGACCTATATGTTGTCTTGTTCCTTTCATGTATGGGATAGGCCCAATTTGATAAACTCTTGTTAGATGGTTATGAGATGAGACAACCATTTTTAGTATATGTTATCTCATATATATCTATGTGCAATAAAAGTAAAAGACTAAGTAATCTTCCAATACAAAGGGTCTATGTATACTCGATATGTATACACACACACACACACACACACACACACACTATGTATATATAGAGGTCTATGTAAACATCCAATTCGAAGTAACTAAAAGTTCTAAATTCTCGCTAAATTTGACCTACGAATGTAATGATGAAAGCTAAGAGACTAGTCTTAGTCCTCAAAGAGGACCACAATGTCGGTTACGTCTAGGGGGTATTCCCGGGATATGACAAACTTGATAGCAAAGCATGAGGTTGAATATATTTAAGTCGATGTCTCGCTCAACCACATCTATGTAGGTTCATATTTATAATTGTGAAGCACACTACACTTATGAATAGGAATGTATGAGATGCTTATGAAACTCTCACTTTCTTGGAAGTCTAATGTCGTGCCTTTAGAGTGTTAACTCTATGTGCTTTTACATCTAATCCTATTATTATGATATATGCAATGAATAATTAAAGAAATGCAACAAGAAGACTTGAAGAATAGATTGCCAATGTGGGAGTTCCTCCCCGTCATGATCAAGTTCCTCCTCTTGAGGATGATGTTAATGATGACCAAGCCCCGGTGAATCCTCCTTCTTTGACGGATGAGAGAATAAGGGTCGCTCTCTTCCAAATAGTCCAAACCATTACTTGCCAAGCACAAGACGCCACTACTCAATCCCAAGCCATGATGGCCAAAGCTAATCAGGAGGTTGTACCCCGAGCACACACCCAGTTGCTACCACGGCCTCCCGTCTATGGGATTTCACTAGGATGAATCCCCCTACTTTCTATGGGTCCAAGGTTGAAGACCCCCAAGAGTTCATTGATGAAATCTACAAGATCCTTTATGCTATAGGGTTGTCTACTAGTGAGAAGGCTGAGTTAGCCACTTATCAGCTCAAAGATGTGGCTCAAGCGTGATATGTCCAATGGAGGGAGAATTAAAGGGTGGACCGGTGACTTGGGAAGTATTCAATAAGGATTTTCTTGATCAATTCTTTCCTAGAGAGAAGAGGGAAGATAAAGTGGTGGAGTTCATCAACCTTTGCCAAGGAGGTATGAGTGTGCTTGAATATTCCTTGCAATTCACTAAATTGGCAAAATATGCTCCTTCTTTGGTTTCCGATCCTTGGGATGAAATGAGCCGTTTTATGACCGGGATGTCAGATAATTTGCAAGAGGAGTTTCATTCTTTTATGCGATATGACAACATGAACATTTCTCGTTTCATGATTCATGCTCAACATGTAGAAGAGGCAAGGGCTAAAAGAAAGAGTAGAGATGCCAAGAGGGAAATATCTTTTGATAGTGGTTCTTCATAGGGAAGACTTGAGATTAAAGAAAAGTATAGGTTTAAGAAGAGGGTTTCTAAACAAGTTCCTTCCAAGTTCCCTAAGGCTAGGTATGATAGGGTGTATAACCCTAAATCTAAGAAGGGAAGGGATACTAGTTCACCAAAAAAGAAGCCTACTTGTGCCAAATGTGGAAAAGTTCATGTAGGGGAATGCTTAGTTGGAACATATATTTGCTTTGGTTGTGGAAAGAGTGGCCACAAGGTTAGGGATTGCCTTAATGTGAAGAGTCAAAACAAGGGTAGTGGGAAAACAAGTGGTCTAAAAGAGGCTCCGAAAAAGAATCACTTTTATGCTCTCCGCTCTAGGGTTAAGCAAGAGACTTCTCCCGACGTGGTGACCAGTATGTTGAAAGTCTTCTCTATTCATGTATATGCCTCACTTGATACCGGTGCTACCTTATCAATTTTACTCCTTTATTAGCTAAAAAGTTTGACATTTCGCCTGATATCTTACATGAACCTTTTATAGTGTCTACCCTGGTAGGCGAGTCGGTTATTCTAAAAAGGGTGTATAATAATTATCCTATAATGTTGACCAATAGAGTTTCTTATGTTGAGCTGGTAGAACTTCATATGCTTGATGTTGATGTCATTTTGGTTGTGGATTGGTTTCATTCTTTCTTTGCTTCTATAGATTGTAGAACGAGGGTGGTGAAGTTTAATTTTCCAAATGATCCCATTTTAGAGTGGAAGGGGGGAAATTCTATTCCTAGAGGTAGTATCATCTTTTGTTTTAAAGCATGAAAAATGATCTCTAAAGGGTGTTTATACAATATAGTAAGAGTCTAAGATTTAGACTTCAAAATTCCTCCCATTGTGTAGGTCCCCGTAGTGAGGGAATTTCTGAAGGTCTTTCCTAATGATCTTCCCGGTATTCCTCCCGAACGGGAAATTATTTTGGTATCGACTTGTTACCGGATACAAATCCCATTTCAATTCCTTCTTATCGGATGGCTCCGGTCGAATTAAAAGAGTTGAAGGCTCAACTAAAAGATTTACTAGACAAAGACTTCTTTAGACTTAGTATTTCTAGACGGGGTGCTCCGACTTTATTTGTGAAGAAAAAGGATGGGTCCCTTAGAATATGCATTGATTATCGCCAACTCAATAAAGTCACTATTAAGAATAAGTATCATCTCCCTCGAATTGACGACTTGTTTGATCAAATCTAAAAGGCAAGCTACTTTTCTAAGATTGACTTGAGATCGGGGTATTACTAACTTTGGGTGAGAGGTGAGGATATATCAAAGACACTATTTCGAACTAGATATTGTCACTATGAGTTCTTAGTAATGTCCTTTGGTCTCACGAATGCCTCGACGACATTTATGGATCTCATGAATAAAGTGTTTTAAAATTACCTAGATTCATTTGTCATTTTCTTCATTAAAGACATCTTGGTATATTCGAAAAATGAGGGTGATCATATGAACCATTTGAGGGTGGTGTTGCAAGTGCTTAAGGAGAATCAATTATTTGCTAATTATAGCAAATGTGAGTTTTGGTTGAGGTCGGTGGCATTTCTTGGTCATATCATCTCTAGTGAGGAAGTTGAGGTTGATCCAAGGAAAACAGAGGCGGTGAAAAATTGTCCTACACCAATGACTCTAACCAACATTAGGAGATTCTTGCGTCTTTCAGGTTATTATCGAAGGTTTATGGATGGTTTTGCATCCATTGCATTTCCCTTGACTACCTTGACCCAAAAGAGTAAGAAATTGGAGTGGTCGGAGGCATGTGAGATAAACTTCTAAATCTTGAAATATAAGCTTACTTCCACTCCGGTGTTGACTCTACCGAAGGGTACAAAGGGTTTCGTTGTGTATTGTGATGTATCTTGAGTGGGTTTAGGGTGTGTTATTATGCAACATAGAAGGTAATAGCCTATGCTTCTAGGCATGTTAAGGTGCATGAGAGAAACTATCCAACTCATGATCTTGAATTAGCGGCTATGGTATTTGCCTTTAAAATATGGAGGCATTACTTGTATGATGCCCATGTTGGTGTATATACCAAACATACGAGTACCTAATATGTGTTTACCCAAAAGGAGTTGAATCTCCGACAAAGAAGGGGGTTAGAATTGTTGAAAGATTACGACATTTTTGTTCTCTATCACCCTAGTAAGGCCAATGTGCTTGCGGATGCTCTAAGTTGTATGACCATGGGTAGTGTGTCTCACATAGAGGAAGCCAATAAAGACCTAGTGAGAGATTTTTATAGGTTGTCTAGATTGGGTCTGAGGTTGTAAGATTCTTTGAATGGTAGTTTTGTGGTCCATCATAACTCCGAGTCATCCTTGGTGGTTGAGTTGAAGTCCAAACAATACCTTGATCAACCATTGATTTATTTGAAGGAATCGGTTCTTGGTAAGCTTAATGAGACATTCTCTTTATGGGGTATGATGTCTTGAGGTATTAAGGAAGATTGTGTCTTCCCAATGTAGATGAATTGATGAATTGGATCCTTGAGGAAGCCCATGGGTCCCGTTACTCCATTCAACCGGGCTCGACAAAAATGTACCATGACCTTAGCAAAGTATTATGGTAGGAAGGTTTGAAAAAGGACATAGCGGAGTTTGTTGCTAAGTGTCCAAATTGCCAACAAGTGATAGTTGAACATCAAAAGCCGGGTGGCTTACTACAAGAAATCCAAGTTCCTACTTGGAAGTGGGAAGGCATCAGTATAGATTTTGTAGTAGGTTTGCCTCAGACTCAAAAGCAATATAACTCTATATGGGTAGTTGTGGATAGGTTGACCAAATGCGCTCACTTTATTCCCGTCAAGTCTACTTATTCGGTGGAAGATTATGCAAGGATCTTCGTAGATGATATAGTGTGTTTCTATGGTATTCCGTTATCCATCATATTGGATAGGGGTGCACAATTCACATATAGGTTTTGGAGGTAATTCCAAGAAGGGTTGGGTACTAAGGTGAAATGAAGCACCGCTTTACATCCTCAAACGGATGACCAAGTAGAGCGTACTATTCAAACCCTGAGGATTTGCTTAGGTCTTGCATTATTGATTTCAAGGGAAATTATGATAAGCATTTGCCTTTGGTAGATTTTGCTTATAATAGCAGTTTTCATTCATCCATATCATGGATCCTTTGAAGCCTTGTATGGTAGGAGGTGTAGGTCTCCTATTGGATGGTTTGAATTGGGTGAGCCTTCACTTCTTGGTCCCGATTTGATTTATAAGACCTTGGATAAAGTTCATATCATAAGGAACCGATTGCAAACGGCCTATAGTCGGCAAAAGTCATATGCCGATCATAGGAGAAGGGATTTGGAGTTTGAAGAAGGTGATAAGGTGTATTTGAAAATTTAGCCTATGAAAGGGGTGGTTAGATTTTGCAAGAAAGAGATGTTGAGTCCTCATTATGTGGGTCCCTATGAATCTTTCAAAGGGTTGGTAAGGTTGCCTATCAATTAAGGTTGCCTAGTGAATTGGTTTCGGTTCATTGGGTTTTCCATGTTTCCATGCTTAAGAAGTTTATCGGTGATCCTGAGTATATCCTTCCTATTGAGGTTTTGGTGTGAAGGATAATCTCTCTGATGAGGAAGTTCGGTTCAAATCCTTGATAGTCATGTAAAGAAATTGAGAAACAAAGAGGTGGCTTCTGTAAATGTATGATGGAAGAATCACCTAGTTGAGGGTGCAACATGGGAGGCTGAGGCCTACATGAAGTCCCGTTATCTATTTGATAACTAAGGTTATTTGTTCTACTAATAATGAAAATAATGACTAAAAACTGAAATTTCTTGATATTTGGATAACTTTTGAAAAATTTGCATTTTTAGATGTCACCGTGATTATAAAGAATTATCTTAATAATTTGCAATTTTGCTTGTTTGAGTTATATTCTGCATTTTGATAAGGTGAGTCTTTATGTAATGATATGTAGAATGTTGGTAACTTGAACTTTGGCAGAATTGACTCATGAATGTTATGTTGATATCTTGTTGTTGTAAGAAGCATGTTCCTCATAATATAATGTTGAGCCTTATATGTGGAAATTGACAATTTTGAATTTTCATGTGTAAATGATATGATTGGTGTTGTAACTGATGTTTTTGTGTATTGTTGTTGGTTGGGCTGCTGGTCTTAAGTCTATTCCTTCCTTCAAAAGATTTTTAGTATCATATGGTGACGAATGTTCCTAAGGGGGGGGGGGGTATAATGTAAAACTTCGAATATCCAAGACGTGGTCTAGAGCCTAACATAAGTGTCATAAAGTGTATATACTGTTTTAAGGTCCATTTCAATTATTATAAGTCATTTAGGAAGTCTAGAAACAAAAACATCCAAGAACGTCCATGACGTCTGGAAACTAGTTCAAGGAGGTACTACGTGCCTTAACCTATTTGACTAGCTTTTAGGAGTCAGAAATTCATGAAATTTCGTGGAAGGGTGTATAACATGTGTTTTAGTTGGTTCATGGTCAAAATTTCTAGGTATGACTCCCCAAGGACCAACCAAGTGCCCTTGAGGAGGACCCTCTCGTTCTGGGGTCTAAAGCACTACCTGGGCAGTGTGCACCCATGAGGGAGTTGACGGAACGTGTGTTGATCAACGGAGAGTCGATGCCATCCTTCTACCAAAACTTATCCATTTTGGATAATGGTCCATTTGTACAAGTCTCTGAACTTACATATGGATGTGCAACACGGAAGGGGGGGCATGTCGTCGACTCACAGACAGACCGTTGGTCGAGGTCTCGTCTGTGAGGGCTGAGATTTTCTGCACATTTTAAGTTAGTTCCAATTAATTAATTAAAAGGGTTATTTAATTAGTTTGTGTATTAGGGAGGTATAATTAACTTATTTAACACCATACATAAAGTCCTATCCTAATTAGACTAATCCAAACTCTCATAACTCACAAAACCAAATTCTTATCCTTCTCTCTTCTTTCTCTCTCTAGTGAAGAACTCCATTGAAGAAAAATCTAGGGGAGGGTATAAGGATGCAAAGAGTGAAGTTTCACCATCAATCTTAATCAATTAGTAAGGTATGTTATCTCTTTCACCTTTGATACCTCTTCTCAAAGGGTTCCATCGAATTGATTTCAAAAGTTGGATTTCAAATAGGTCTTTTCCAATCTCAAAATTTATGTTATGAATTGATTTGTTTAGGATATCTTTTGGATATTATGATTAGATTAACATAATTCATGTAGTTTATGATATCTTTTCGATATCTTGATGTATTGGTCTCTTTGTAGATGACCTTTACCCCTTATCCCTAGATTATGATCTTGATATGAATTATGTTATATTAGTTCAATCGACTTGGTTATTGGTTGAATTACTACTAGATGATGTTGTTATACTAATTATGAATTAATTAGGGTTAATTGTAGTCCTTTCATGCTAGTTATTGAGAAGTTCATCTAGGTTATAAAGTATGATGTGAGTTTGACCTAAATATCTTGTCTTAAGCTATGAACTCGTATTGAATTGTGATGTAGTGATTCTTTTAACCTTGTTATCATGTTGATCATTGAATTATGATGATTTTATACGCTAATTGTGTTGAGTTAAGGGTTGATGGTAAGACCTTGATGATGAATTATGAAGGACACTTGGTAAGTCTTATGATCCCTATCCTTTACTTCACTTGTGGTTAATTGTGATTAAGTGATCATGTATTGGAGTATGCCTTGTATAGGATTGATAGGGTGATATGATGTTGAATTTGAATGTCTTGACTATGGTTTGTGAGGTGTTGGCTAAGATGTGAATGGTATAAGGATGATGAACGATTTACTAATATGCCTTATCATGATAGGAAAATATTAATGTGCTAACTTCACCTATATGAATTCTAATGAAAGGACTATACTCATGCGCTTCTTATTGAGATATGATGATGATGATTATACAAGGGATATAATAAAGACATTTCAAAAGGGACTTAGCTTAGCACTGAGTAAATTTGACAATGGGAGGTGATGGATTTCCATAGAGGAAGATCACCCTATAGTTCCACATGTGATATTGACTCCCCAATGAGGGATACTCATCCAATGGATTCCCATGAGAGGATCCCCAATTTCCAAGTGGTATGTAGAGGGATTGGACCTATCTCATAGTTCTTGAACTATGTTTTCCCAGAGGAAGACTAGCTAGCTGATCCACCTAGAATGCTACGTTTATGTTTGGTTTTACTTTGGCCGATAGACCACTTTCCTTCGGTGTAAGATTTTACAACACTAGATTCCATACTGAGCTTTTTGGGTCTATGTAGGTTAAGGAAAGTGTTCCCTAACTAAAATGAAGTAATGAAGTACAAACAACCTAGGGTAACTTAAGATGTTTGACTTAACTTAGGTAGGGGTATAGGACTCTACCTATGTCTTGCACTAGTTTTCCTTGAGGGAAACCTTAAGAGGTAGCTCTTATGTATGAATATTATTATGATGGTGTGTGATATGTATATGATGAACTTTCACATTGTTGATACTATATGATGATTTGTTTCACTTATGAAAATGTGTTGGTCTACATTGTTGAAGTAATATGATATGTACTCTTAAATTACATGCTATGTGAAGGATGATGTTGGTCATGATTCTTGTTATGTTACTTGACTGAGTAAGGTATGGGGTTTCGCTTTGTCATTGCACTTGTTATCTTGATAAGGGTTCATGGGTAATTGTCTTTCTTTGGTTATGTTATAATGAATTCTTGTTAATGCTTGTTGCTATTATGACTTGATGATAAAGTTACTTGACTATTTATTCAATTATATGATATGCATGTTGACTTGACTAGTTTTGATGTTGTTGGTCTTGTGATGTACGTGCCTATGACTTAATACACATGTCCTATCGGTTGGTATGGTCTTGTTGAATGTGCATAAAGGTTGTTAATGAAAAGTGCATACTTTATGAAATGTCCCTTTTCTTAGCATGTTTTCATAATATGTGTGCGTATCGTCTCATACTTAGTACAAATGGTGTACTAACCCCATTTATTCCTTTCCCCAATCAGGTTCCGGTCGTTCAAGGGATTTTGGAGAGGACGTTGAAGAAGACTTGGAATTCTTGATCATCCTAGTTTGGTAGGTCCTCACTTTCCGAGGGCGATGCCACTATCAATCCTATGAAGTTATTTTATTATTAAGACTCTTATGTTTCCTTCCTTTCATTTGAGTACTAAACATTTATATGACCTATATATGGTGTTGGTTAGTTGATGTATGGGCTAGGCCAAATTTTATTTACTCTTGTTAGATGGTTATGAGATGAGATGACTATTTTGAGCCTATGTTATCTTTTATTTATATATGTGCAATAAAATTAGAAGACTAAGTAATCTTCCTATGCGAAGGGTCTATGTATTCTCGATATATAAATAGAATGTGTATGTAGAGGTCTATGTAAACCTCCAATAAGAAATAACAAAAATTTATAAATTTTTCTGTAAATTTGACCTATGAATTTAAAGTGAAAGCTAAAAGGGTAGTCTTAGTCCTCAAAGAGAACGACGACGCCGGTTACGTCTAGGGGGTATTCTTGATGTGACAGGTTTAGGTGCTTCCATTGATAAGTTATAATGGTTAATGACCCCTTAGCTATGTGCCCCTACATGAAGGTGTGATTAGTTAATGTTAGGAGTCTTGAATGTAAAGGTTGAAGTTGTCTTATCTCCTTGCTATTATGTGTTGTGTGGTCTATGCTTGAATGTGCAATGTGGTCTTAAGAGGGTGGCTGCCTCAATGTGTTGTTAATAGTCATTCTATGATCATGTTGACCAATGTAAACACACTTACACCTCATGCATGCTTACAAGTAGTATAGGTTCATGGTGTCTAATGAAAGGGTATTATCATATGCACTAATGTATGCTACTATGCATGTAAAGTGTATATCGATAAAGTATGTTATGTATCCCTTAATTAGGATGACTTGATAGGTGTACTAAGTATGGAAAAGGGTATGAGACCTTGTCTATGCGTTGCCCATGTGTGCCTTGATAGGATAGTTCATAGGTTCGTGATCTATGTACATGAATATGAATGCATGAGCATATTATAAATATGTCTTATATGCAATGATTTCAAGTTTATGGTATGATGAAGTATGAATATGTGTCGGTTAAGGCTATAGTTTCCTAAAATAAATTGGACAATGGAAGTAAAGCAAGGACCTTAACTAGGATAACCTATGGGAAATTTCTTAATGTAGGTGAGGGTATAGGATTTTACCTATGTATTGCACAAGTAGCTCTTGAGGGGAGTTTTAGGAAGGTTTTCTAATACATGTGACTATGTTTATAATTCTTATGCATGATATTGTAGTGTCCTCTACTTGTTGTGATGAATGCATGGTATAAGTCTTAATGAGTCTTTATGATGTGGCCTTACCTTATATGCATAATGTGGGTCTTGTTGATCATATGATGAAGGTCTTTATTGGCATGTATGAAGTTATCTATACTTTTCTTGTTGATGTTTGGAGTGAATGGTATGCTTGTAGTCTGTTTCTAGGTTTACTTAGTACGTGTGAGGTTGTGGGACTTCACATGTACATTGCACTAGTAAATTTAGAATGAGGTTGTGAGTAGTGTTCAATGGTATGCTTTATGAAGTGAAGTCCAAGTATAAGTTGTTGACTATTGCTTAGAATGATGTTATTGATAGTGTGACTTTCATGATTTCTTGGGTTAAGTCTTATATGAGGTTTATGAATTATGTTGAGTTGTATGTGAAGTTTGTGCTATCATAATATGCTATGCCTCTATGTATATGTCTTTGTGTTTGGTAAGTAATGAGGGTGCATGTTTGATTACCTTGTGGTCTTAAGGTGATACTTGAGTGTGGATAGTGTAATGGAACATTATCTATACATTTCACCAAGTATCACTAGAGTATTACTTCGGAAGTTAATGAGTTAAAGAAAAGAAGTTTAATGTAAAAGAAATGAGTTCATTATAAGCTAACTCTATTGTGATTCCAATTATGCCTTAAATGCAATGTGTGGTTTTATGTGATATTATGACTATCGTATATGATTAAATGAAGTATTTAATTTGTATGATACTTAATGTATCCATTGTATGAAGTTTAACAAAAGGTAGGATGCATGGTTTCAAAGAAAAATGACTCTTTTAAATGTATGTTTTTGCATGGTTTCCACACTTTGTGCATTCTTGTACTAACACCATTCTTCTTTACCTTTTTACACAAGTGTAGGTTATGGATTCTTAAAGTATGTCTCTAAGGTGAAGGACTTGATATGTGATTCTTTATCTCAATGAAAGGGATCCTTAAGTTCAAGGATTTCCTATGTCAAGTTTCTATAAAGTCTTGTAATAGCTTAGTGATGATTTATATTGAAAGGGTCATGTCCCTATTATACTCTAATGATGTTTAGTCTAAGATGGAGACGAGACTTAGAGTCTTTAAGTATGTATTATGATATTTCTATATTAATGAAAGTGATATTCTAGCATATGATGTGCTATGAAAGTTTTTAATTTTTTGATAAATTTATCTATGAAAATATGATGAATGATAACTATGGGCTTGTATAAGACCTCCAAGAGGTCAAATACGCCATGTTACTTCTAGGGGGTGCTCCTCAATCGTGACAAATGTGGTATCAGAGCCCGAGGTTTATAAAAGTGGTTTTAGGATCTAAAAGTCTCATATTGCCACGTCTAGTAGAGACTATAGGATGATAGAGTTTCCTTTCTTCACTATTCTCATGTCGTGCCATATAACTTAACTCTATCAAATCTCTCTCTTATGTATTCTTTTTCGGTGATCTTTTAGATGTGATTGCTTGGATGAGATGGTATCTCTATGTTTGAGGGTATTAAGGTGAGTTTTGATGCTTATCGTGGTTTTATGGTTTGATAAAGTATGTGTGAAGATGAATTTTGGCATGCTTTGTTGAGATGATTTCATTTATGTCTATACATGTGATTTAGGTGAAATTATATGTTATGTAAATATTTATGCTATGATATGGTTAAAGCTTGTTAAAGAAGTTGTTATAGTTTAATTGAGTTCCTTTTAGGAATAATGAGTTGCTTTATGAGTATGTATGAAGGTAGTATAATGTTATGGTTTGAGTTGAAATGTTTTTAAAAAATGAGGTAAATAGCTAAAGATGCATGTTGCTTTTACATATGTTTAATGGTCCAACCTTGCCCTTTGTATATGTGCGGTTCTTTATAGTTGCCTTGTTTGATTTGTAGTCCTTTGTATAGACTTGATCCTAGATGTGACGGTAGTATGCTTACCTTGTAGGGTGATGATGTGAGTTGGAATGACCTAGAAGTTACCTTACCTTAGTATTGAAAGAAAAAAAAGAGGCCTTATGGATAAGTCTTCTCTATGGTTTCTCCTAAGGTGTTATGACACTCGATGTTCATGGTATAGTTGAGTCTTATTTGGTTAGGTAGTATGACCTAACTTGATTGTTATAGATTTCCTTTGGGTGTTAGGCCTAGAGGAATGATGATAGTTGAGTTAGCATTTCTCTTAAATGGGTTTACTCTAAGTAGAGGATGGTGATGTGAGTAGTAAGGTGATAGATATTCCTATTTTGTCCTATTATTCTTAATTGAGATTGAAACTAAGAGTTCCTAGAAGCTAGTTCATGATATGAGTCTTGCCTAAAAGTATGAGTTGTATGTTCTCCATATGTTATGCATGTCTTAATTAAAACTATGTTATGCATGATTTTGAAGATTCTAAGTTGTATGTAAAGGGAATTTTTGGCCAAGTTAATGTTCTCTCATGTTGATTGTGCATCTTGATGTGTAAATTCTCCATTAGACTTCATGAGATAAGGTAAGGAGCATGTTAGATGCCACTTTTATATGTGGTGTTTTAGGCCATAAATGAGAAATAGAGTCTCCTTAAAATGAAAAATGATGAGTCTCTTGAAAATTATGTGACTTTTATGAATTGGGAAGCATGCATATAGGCCCACTCTTGAAAAATGAAGACATGTCTATCTAGTTTCCTTGAGTGTGCCCATAAATTGAAAGATTTTCCCAAAATAATACATGTTAATGAAAGCTAGTGTTATGCTAGAAATGTAAACTATGTGAAATGACTTCCTAATGTTGTAATGTGTGTGGTGTGATTTACCATTTTGACTTCACTAAGAAGGATGAATGAGTATGCTTTGGCTAAAAAAAATTGAGGAAATTCTCATTTGAAATGAATTGACCTTTGTGCATTGCTTGTGTATGAACTCATAAGACAGGTAAGTGTGTTGAGGATAAGGACATTCCTCCATAAACATACCTAAGAATGGTATGGTTGAGTATGGCCTTCATGGAATTATTTCAAAATTATAAAGATCCTTGTTGATCTACCTGACTCAAGTCTATGTGCATTGAAGTTTGAGTGCTTATTTTCTTCTTGAGTGATGCAGAATCTGCGCGATCATACATGACAAGATCTTAATGAAATGAATGGAAAAGACCATGTTATGATTAGGATAAGGATGTTCCTCCTATGAACATGACAAGAGCCTATGAGTTTGATGCATTTTGAAAGTGAGTGAATAAAGTTTTTTGCTTGCTTGTGTTGCATTGAGTGATAAATGGTTTGAAGTTGGTGTTCCTTGTAAGCTTGGTGCATTGGATTCTATGTGATGATATTATAAATGTTGTGAGCTGCTCAATGGTTCATTGAAGTCCTTGTTGTATTTAAAGTTGTTCCATGTGTCATTCGAGGATGAATGTTCCCAAGTCGGGGATATTGTAAGAACCCTCAAATTAATATAGGTGGTTAGAGCCTCAAATGTGTCTATAAATGATTAAAAATATGTTAAGTTAACAAGTGTTTTACAGTATGCTTACTTGATTTGAAGTCATTTGGAGGTCAAACATCAAAGAACGTCCGATGACGTTTGAAAGTTAGCCTTGAGACGTGCAGGTGCGTCTTGGTGTTTCTTGACATGTTTTACGAGTTTGTTTTGGTTAAAACTTATGCGGAAGGTCCCTAACATGTTAATAAGTATATTTACGTTTGAAATGTCTGGGTACGACTCCCCAAGGGTACCGCAAAAGGCCCTTAAGGTGGACCCCAAACACTACCTAGACACTGCCTTGGCAGTGTCAAATGACTGCCTTGAATGACGCCTCATCAGTGAAACTACGCCCCGTCGATGGCGAGGAGTCGTTCAACACTTATCCTGGTGAAGGCTTAAGCCAAATAACATCCCTCAGACCCAAATGACGATTTCCAGTACAACCCATTGATGAGTCTGTGCAACCTACAATTGCTGCCAGACGTGCTGTTTTACTAAGGGGTGAATGGGAAATTATTCCCACGTCCCTAAATTATTATAGACGGTTATTTCATGTGTATTAACTTGGTTATAAAGATCAAAACCCCAAACCCAATTTCATATTTCAAAATTAGACTTCCCTCTACCAAAGAAGCCTCTCTAGAAACCTCCAATGGAGATGAAGCTCAAGAACAACATGGAGTTTTGATTCCCATGGATTATTCATGAGATTTAGTGGGTTTATCCTACAATGAGGTATGGTGATCCTTCATCCTTTGTCAACTTTTTTTTTAAGGAGTTCCTTCCAATGTTTTCAATGAAAGTTCATGATCAAACCTTCAATCTTTATATCTAGCCATGTGTTCTTTCTCAAAACGTTTTCAAAAGCTTGCTTATGATGAATTGATGTTAATGTACTGATTGTAAAGTGAATCTCAATCCAATTTCATGATAAACCCATGTTCACTCAAATTCTCAAAATTAGCCTATGTTGTGGGCATTGTGATCTTGATTATGTATTAATTGAATTGTGATCCTATTATGTTGAATTATATATTACTACTGTTGTATACTCAAATTGATGGTGAATAATTGATGAGTGATCCGTGTGGATCAAGGCTTGGAGAGTTGGTAAGGATTGACTTATGTTCTTCTATCTTCTATTGATTGTTAATGTAGAGCATTTGTATGATCTCGATTCTAGGGCAATTGAAGTATGATTTCGTTTCGGTTATGATATCTTTAGCTACTGCCCTATATTGTATTATTGTTGAATTATGAGTATTGATCATTGATGATCAAAGAAAGGGAGATTTGGTAAGATTGATCTACGTTCTTCTATCCTCAATAGACTGATAATGCAATATACATAATGTGATCTTAATTCTAGGATAGATGAAGCATGATTTCGCTTATGATTAAGATACATTTAGATACTACCCTATAATTGAATTGTTGATGAAAGATGAGTATTGATCAATGGTGATCAAAGGTTGATGAATTGGTAAAATCTCCTACTTTCTCTACTTTTCTTATAGAATTGCTAGATGATTGGCCTTGTATGGTATAGTGTGGTATGATACACTTATGGTGGTGTTTTTTACTTTAATTTTAATATGTATGTGATGTGATCATGCCCGTGAAGGCAATTATAGTATGAAGTTGTGGTGGTTATGATCACCAAATGTGAAGTATGCTTAATATTCCATTCTAGTTATGATCGAGGCTATGTGGCTATTATTTTAAGCATGTGAATGACTATGTTAGGGTAAGGTTTAGGTGCTGCTATTCATGAGTTATAATCGTTAATGACCCCTTACCTGTGTACCCATACATGAAGGTGTGATTAGATAATGTGAGGAGTCTTGAGTGTAAAGGTTGAAGTTGTCTTGTCTCCTATGCTATTATGTGTTGTGTGGTCTATGATTGAATGTGAATAGTAGTCTTAAGAGGGTGACTGCATCAATGTGTTGTTGATAGCCATTGTATAATCATATTGACCAATGTACACACACTTACACCTCATTCATGCTTACATGTAGTATAGGTTTATGTTGTCTAATGAAATGGTATTATTATATGCACTAATGTCTACTAGTATGCATGTAAAGTGTATGTGTATAAAGTATGTTATGTATCCCTTAACTAGGATGAATTGATGGGTGTACTAATTATGGACAAGGGTATGAGACCTTGTCTATGCATTGCACATGTGTGCCTTGATAGGATAATTCCTAGGTTTGTGATCTATGTACATGAATATGAATGCATGAGCATGTTATGAATTTGACTTATATGCTATGATGTCAAGTTTATGGTATGATGAAGTATGAATATGCATAGTGTCTAAATGTTTTTATATGAAAAGATTGCTCATATAGTTAAACCTATAAAATTATGCATGATTGAAGTGAAGTATGGACATGTGTGTCCTAAAGGTGTTTATATGAAAGGTATCACATATATGTACACACACACATAAAACATGTCCATTATGCATGTATGATGATCTAGTCAATAGAGGGGCTGTTGAAAGGTGTTCTCAAGGGTATATAAAACTAGATGGTGCTTGAATATGCTATGTCCATGTGAAAGGATTTCTCACATGATATAGGTCGATGAAAGGACTTTCTCATCTATAACCTATTAGCTAAGCATATTACGAGTAACTCTCCAAAAGCCTATGTTTTTATAAAGTAATAATAAGGCTTTTCAACAAAAGAAACTTAGGTTAGCACCGAGTGAACTTGAAGTTGAGGGGTGTCCCTTCCCAATAGGGGAAGGTAGGTTAACCATAATTCTCATGAGGTGGATAACTACAATGCCTCATTTGGAATATAGTGGGTTTCCATATATGCCTATAAGTTCCATAAACTATGCTTGCCCCATAGTATCTAGCAAGTGATATCACCTAATATTCTAGCATGATGTTAATATTGTACTTTGGCAAGGTAGAGCACCTTCCTTGGTGTAAGTCTCTTAAACACCAAATTCCATGTTTAGATACCATGAAATTAGTGTCAGTTAAGGCTATAGTTCCCTAGAGTAAATTGGACAATGGAAGTAAAGTAAGGAACCTAATTAGGATAACCTAAGAAAAGTTGCTTAGTATAGGTGAGGGTATGGGACTTTACCTATTTATTGCACAAGTAGCTCTTGAGGGGAGTTCTAGGAAGGTGTTCTAATGTATGTGACTAAGTTTGTTTCTCATGCATGATATTGTAGAGTCCTATACTTGCTGTGATGAAATGCATGATATAAGACTTAGTAAGTCTATATGATGTGGACTTACCTTATATGTATAATGTGGGTCTTTATGATCATACAATGAAGGTCTTGCTTGGCATGTATGAAGTTGTATGTACTTTTCATGTTGATGTGTGGAGTTTAATGGTATGGTTGTAGTCTCTTTCTAGGTTTACTTATTATGTGTGAGGTTGTGGGACTTCACATGTACATCACACTAGTAGGCTTAGAATGGTGTTATGAGTAGTGTTCTATGATGCTTTATGAAGTGAAGTCCAAGTATGTGTTGTTGACTATTGCTTAGAATGGTGTTATTGATAGTGTGACTTTCATGATATCTTGGGTTAAGTCTTATACGAGGTTTATGCATTATGTTGAGTTGTATGTGAAGTTTGTGCTATCATGATATGCTATGCCTCTATGTATATGTCTTTGTGTTTGGTAAGTAATGAGTGTGCATGTTTGATTACCTTGTGGTCTTAAGGTGATACTTGATTGTGGATAGTGTAATGGAACATTATCTATACATTGCACCAAGTATCACTAGAGTATTACTGCGGAAGTTAATGAGTTAAAGAAAAGAAGTTTAATATAAAAGAAATGAGTTCACTGTAAGCTAACTGTAAAGTGATTCCAATTATGCCTTAAATGCAATGTGTGGTTTTATGTGATATTATGACTATTGTATATGCTTAAATGAAGTATAATTGTATGATGCTTAATGTATCCATTTTATGAAGTTTTCACAGAAGGCAGGATGCATGGTTTCAAAGTAAAATGTCCCCTTTAAATGCATGTTTTTGCATGGTTGCCATACTTTGTGCATTATTGTACTAAGAATAAAACATAAAGAAATGACATAATGAAAGTAATGGCTTCGTCCTCGAAGCTATGAGGATTCACCAATTCTTCAACTCTTCTTGCAACTTCTAGAAAGTTATGCTCCAAAGGAACTCAAAATCGAAACCCTACATTTGATTATAATGAGGCAATATGCATTAGTACAAAATATACCAAGTATTAAAGCTAGCACAACATCATAAGAGCATCTCAAAATGGATAGTCAACATAAGACATAAGCATACGAGATAATAACATAGTCATAGCATAATCTCCAACATAAGCATCACATAATCATAAGTGACTCTTAGTCATCTCTACCATAATAGCACCATTCTCAAGTAACCCCAAAAGTGTACTAGTGCAAAGTAAGAATAACATCACATAATACCACCAAGGCCAAGTACTTTTTTCAACTTAATCATAGTCTATATACATGGTCTAAGTCTTTAATATTTTCTACCATAAGAGTACCACACTCCTAGGTAACTTCAAGGCAAACTTGTGCAATGCATGAAAGGTATCCTATACTACCCTTCACACTAAGTATCACCTTGAAGTTATCCTAGTCATATCAACCCTTTCTTGTCCTCATTCTTAGCTTAAGTCTCATAAATAAGGGAACCTATAACCTTTAGTCAACTATAGAAAGGAAGACAACTACGGCACAATCCTATCTCAATTCATTCTTTTTAGTAACCCTAAGTCATACTTTTGCAATGTAATCGTAAGCATACTATAATAGTAATCATGCTAAGTACTTCATGTCCTATTACTATTACTTTTTGATTTGGAACTTAATTCTTCTCTTTAACTTTAGAACACTACGACGTACTATCTTAAGCACATCTAAGTTCATTTTTAGGTTAATCCTTAAGAGATACTCCTTTTAGTATGTCTAAGTTCATTACTAGCATGGACCCTATGAGATACTACCTTAAGCATGTCTAAGTCCATTCCTACTTTGAACACTAGGAGGTACTTCATTAAGTAAGTCTTAGTTCAATTATGCTTTAGAACACTATGGGATGCTTCTCAAGCATGTCTTAGTTCATTGTATATGGAGATTTCTACTAGGAACCTTGAACTATGTGAAGGATCCCATCTCATGAGACATAACTTCAAGAAACCCCACACTCTACTTGGTAAGAGTTCCCCCTTTAACTTGGATGGTCCTCACATCAATTAGGTGTGATTCTCCTTTCTACATAGAGCACGAACACTTTCTTGTATAACACTCCATATCATTTATCAATATCAACTAAGGGCCAAACATATACCCCTACGTTCACTATTAAGCCATATTTAAGATTCATATCCCATGGAAGGATGTCCTTGACAATCAATCCATGTTGAGGTGATTCTATCATATCATCGAGCATTCATAAGGTAGATTTGGTAAGTATAGACCTATCACAAAAAACTCACCTATTAGACTTCTTTTAATAAGATTGACTTTACTCTCAAAGCCCTAGTGATTCAATAATACAAGACTTTCCTTGAAAGCTTTACTTCATTATATCATTATTCATATCTAGATTACATATACATTCAAGTAATAAGCTTAATTTTAAGCAATTATCATCACATTCGTCATTACTAGGTGATCTAGTCATAATATAAATAAACGTTCAATTTCATCTTTACAAGTCAAGATTAATAATATTCAATTAGTTTAAGTTCAATTCATGATTATGTTTTCCTAATTTTGAACAATTACTACTCATGACAGTGATACAAGAAGGTCATTCATAAACCTTCAATTTCACCTTTAATGGCATCAACCCACAGATATCACATTCTTCACCTTAGACTAGGTTTTACCATAGAAATCATATGAAATCATCATAGTATCATTAAACAAAGCTAATTCAATCATAATTAGGTACTATCCACTAGATTGGAATTATACCCACATCCTACCCACAAAGTAATAATTAATAACCCTATATAGAATTGGGTTTATGAATCCACAATTGGTGGAATACTATTGGGATGTATGGGTGAAAGAACCAATTGGTGAAAATCTAGACATACCTTTAATCAAAACCCCTGCACAAGGTCTCAACAATAGACTTTGTTCTTGTCCCATGCTTCAAGCTCTATCTTCTTCAATGGGGTTTTCTAGAGAGAAATATTCTTTGGAAAGGATGAAGTCAGGTTTACTTTGGATTCGAGGGAGAATGAATTAATTAAGGCAAAATTAGGTCTAATTAGCTTATATAATTTCTAGGAAAGGAATACAATAATGTAGGGTCAATTTTGGAAAAGAACGAAGGACCCTTAGAGGATTGTATTGCAAACCCTAATATATCACCAATTGTTCACAAAATTTAGTAAATGCAAGTTTCTGTTGAAATCAGTGGCTTTCCTAGGTCACATAGTGTCAAGTAAGGGTGTTGAGGTTGATCTAAAATAGAAGAACTCCCTAAATAATTGACCTAGACATTGTCTCCAACTAATATTAGGAGTTGTTTCGATTTAGCCGACTATTGTGGGAGAATTTTTTAGGATTTCTCCTATATTGCTTCTCCTTTGACGGCCCTAACCCAAAAGAAATCTTAGTTTGCATGGACAGAAGCTTGTGAAAAAGGCTTCCAAGAATTGAAGAAAAATCTTACCTCCGCTTTAGTCTCGACCTTACCGGAGGTTAATGAAAGGTTTGTAGTGTACTATGGCCCTTCTCGAGTAGTTTAGGTTTTGTTCTCATGCAATGTCATAAGGTGATAGCTTATGTATCAAGGTAACTCAAGCTCCGTGAAAGAATTATCCTGCACACGATTTTGATCTAGCGTTCGTAGTATTTGCCTTTAAAATATGGAGACATTATTATATGGGGCCAATGTAGATGTGTTAACCAATCACAATAGTCTCAAATATGTATTCACTAAAAATACTTGAATCTCCAGCAAAGAAAATGGATAGATATTTTGAGATATTATAATATGAGTGTCCTTTTATCACCCCAGTAAAGCCAATGTTGTTGTGGATGCCTTAAGTCGAATGTCCATGGGTAGTGTTCCCATGTAAGAAGCGAAGATGAGTTAGTCCGTGATGTCCATAGGTTGGCCTGGTTAGGAGTTCAACGAGGATATTCCCCAAAAATTGGTTTTAGTGTCCAACATAGGTTCGATATCTCCTTAGTAGTTGATATGAAGTCTAAGCAACACCTTGATCCCACTTGATGGAGTTGAAATAATATGTGCGTAAGAGATCCGTCAAGGCATTCTCCCTGGAAGAGTGGGGTACATAGATATAAATTTAGGTTGTGTGTTCCGGATGTGGATGTTTTAGGATGACATGTTTTTGAAGAGACTCTTGGTCCGAGAGCCACCATGATGTACCGTGATCTACAGGAGGTCTATTGGTGGAATGGGTTGAAAAGGGATATAACAGAGTTTGTTTCCAAGTGACCAAGTTTTCAACAAGTCCAGGCCAAACATCAAAATCCAGAAGGTTTGTCTCAAGATAACGGTACTCCTAGTTGGAAGGGGAGGATGTTAATAAGGACTTTCTTTTGGGTTTGACTTGCACCCATAGGCAATATGATTCTATTTGGATCATTGTTTATAGAATTACAAAATCAACCCACTATTTCCCTTCAACGCTTTATATTAAGTGGAAGACTATGCCAAGTTGTATATAAGGAGATAATAAGGATGCATGGGGTCCCTTTGTCCATCATTTATTGGGGGGGGGGGG
>NC_028640.1:40029970-40031044 GCF_001406875.1 Solanum pennellii
TTGGGGGGGGGGGGGTGGTACTCAATTCACTTCTTTTAACGCCCTAAAAATGAACTAGCTGAAATTAGAGACGAACATGTGTGTAATGTGTTTATAAGGTCTTAAAATGGTTAATATTGTGTTCTAGGTTAGTATCTTGAGTTTGGAAGATTTTGGAGGTCAAACGTCCAAGATGTTCGAAAGTTCGCTTTTAAATGTGCTTATGTTTTTTAGTGTGCCTTTGCATGTTCTGAGTGTTGCTGTGAGTTCAAATTGATCGAAAAGGTTTCTGACCTCTATACGAGGGTATTTAGGGTTGAAATGTCCAGGCATGACTCCCAAAGGACCACCCTAAGGGTCTTTGTGGAGGACCCAAACTTGGGATTTAAACTGCCCAAGGCAGTCCCAACCAACGAATGCAATCGACACCTCGTAGTCCAGTCGAGGCCTCACGATGAGGGATGTTACTCCAAACATAGGTGTGGGAGATAAGACCCAAATATGCAAGGTCTCTTACAATGTCAATTGAACTGCAGGACGAAGCCTCATTCCATCAGTCTGTCGTCTGCAGGCATAGTGTGGGGCCTGCCATTTCTACAAATTCTCGGCCAAGGTAAGGGCAAATTAGGAAATTCCCTTAGCACCCAAAAAAGTGATTGAGCGGTTTCTTAAGGTACTTTTTGGTATTTTTAGTGACTTTATAAGTCTAGAACCTATAGTTGAGTTCAGTTTTCGAATCAAAACCCCTAGACCCAAAATAGAATTCTCTAGAACTCCATTGAAGCTTGAAGAAATAATGAAGCCAGGAGCTTGATATCTCCATTGAGAGTGTGTTTGGTATGAAGGAAAACATTTTCCAATTTTTCCATGTTTGGTTGGGACAAAAGTTTTGAAAAATATTTTCTAAATCAACTTATTTCCTCAAAATTAAGGAAAATGACTTCTCTTAAAAAATTAAGGAAAATATTTTCCAAAACTCTCCTCCAATTTCAAATTACATTTTTTGGGGAAAATCGTCAATTTTAAAAAAATATTTTCAATTTTAAAATTTTATTTATTCACCCGATCCCCGACCCCCACCCACCCATCCACCAC
>NC_028640.1:40031153-40112084 GCF_001406875.1 Solanum pennellii
CCCCCCCCCAACCCCCTAAAAAATTAATTTTGTTATTTAAAAATACTATCAACTTCATGAATTCTTGTGTAGATTCGATTGGGCTATTGATTTATGGAAAGATCATGGTAGAATTGTATGTAGGCTGCCTTAGTGTTATGATTTTCATATTCTATCTTGTTGGATAATTGTATGGTTTGATCAGTGGTTTGGAATGGTGTATATAACTATTAATAAGAGCCTTTGTGAAGTGAATTGATTGAGAAGGCTAAGGATTGGTGTTGTTGTTGATTGAGAGGCGGTATGTTGACATAATCTCTTCAATATTGTGTAGTATATGTAAGCCTGACAAAGGGACCAGTTTTTTTCTGGTCCGGTCCGATTACCATATCGGTTCGGCCTATAGCGGTTGAACCGGTAAGGAACCGGTCTTGTAGCGTACCGGACCAGGTACCAAATCGGAACCCGAGTTGTTATCCGGTTTATCCGGTTTAATGGTTTTTTAATTTGTTTTTATTGTTATTGTTGAATCAAACCATTGGGCCCTTGTAGCTGCTGGGCTAGGGCCCAAAACGGCTAAAAGAAACCCCACCCCTCTCTAACCTCTTTACACTATAAATGTACCATTTTCTTTCATGTAAAATCATAATTTCACTAACTATTTCATTAACCTCTTATACAATCTCTCAATTTTAAATCTCTCATAAATTCATAATTATTATTTTATGATATTGACTTGGAGTTTGGATTTTGGAGATTTATTTGAAGTAAATCGGAAGCTTCAATTGGCATCTCTCAATTCTGGCTTTACTTATACATCTACTTTTACGTAGACGTTTGGTACATTTGTTTCAACTTTAATTTTTTTATTTGTTTATTAATTAATTTATTTTATTTTTTTGTTATTTTATCTTGCTTTTTTTAATATTTAATTATTATAAATTGAACATGAATTCAAAAAGAAATAGTGATAAAAGACCAATGCCGGAATGAAAAAATAATAGGGGAGGAGTACGTAGTTCTAGTTCTAAAAATTTGTCACCTAGATTTAGAGTTAATACTAATGATTATACTCATGTAAATGAAACTTGTTTTTATGTCATCATGACCTATTGAATTTAATTCTGAAAATGAAGTAGATCATGAGACTTTAAATAGATGTTTTACTAATTTTGAGGAAGAATTATATGAAGAAGTAGAAATAAATGAGGAATAAGAAGAGACCCCTACCCCTACTAGTCCGATTACCGAATTACCGGAACAAGGTGAAGTCCCTCCTTTACCTAATATCCCCGCCGTACGTGTTAAAAGATCTTTGGTATTGAATATTTTTGTACAAAATGAGGAAAAAACTACTGTTACTTGCACTAAATGTAAATTGATCATAAAACATGTAACTACGGGTACACAAGGGGGAACAGGACGACCAAGAATACATTTAAGAAAGTGTAATGAATAATTCGCTCGCCTAGATGATATAGAAAGAGCTAATAGAAATGAAACACCCATACATAAAAATTCTATGGGAGTTGGAGGCTCTAATATGGTTCAAGGTGTATAAAATATGTCTAACCCGTCTTGTCGAATCACACACCGAACATATAGTAAAGAAAAAGATCGTAGAGAATTAGCTAAAATGGTTTTTTTGGTGATTTGCCTTTTTCATTCTCTTTTCCTAGTTTTGTTCATTCTAATTGGGAATTAAATAACCTAGATTATGAAGGTATTCCAAGAAATACAATTAAAAGTGATCTTTTTAAATATCAAAATGAATATTGTCATTTTCATTGTTATTTATTTGTTTATTGTGATGGTAAATTATCTATTACTTCTGATATGGGACGTAGTACGAATGATAATAATTATTTACGCTTACTTTCCATTGGATTCACCATGGATGAAACATGCAAAAACGAATATTAGCGTATGAATATGTTGAAGAAACTACAACCGGTTTTTATATAGAAACAAAGTAAGTTCTATTTTACAATATTATGGAATATGTGATAAAATAATGAGTGTCACTTCAGATAATGCTTCTAACAATTTAGAAGCAGTTTATTATTTAAAATGTAGACTTTGCCCAAATGATAATGACTCTTTTCAAATTAAGTGTGCCGCACATGTGTATAATTTAATTGTAAAAGATAATATTTCTCAATTTGGAGTTTCTTGTGAGTAAATTAGACTTGCTTGTAAATATATTTTTAAAGCTAAAGTAGAAGCTAGAATTACATAATTTAAAAATCGTTAAAAAATGTGGACTTACATATAGAAAAGTTTCAAAAGAAGTATGCACTAGATGGAATTCTTTATTTGAAATGATTGAAGTTGCTTATATTATCAACAACCGGTTCAATTAGTTTTTATAGCTCATAATGCACCCGAATTTAAGAATTGACTTTGAAGATTGAGATTTATTGAATTTTTAAGTGTTTTTTATAAAGCAACTAATGCATTCTCTTGTCAATATTATCCTACTATGTCTTCTATTTTAGTAAATACTTGTGCTATTTCATATGAATTTGCAAAATATAAAAGATCAATTTAAAGATTCACCTGCTCTTATGATTGAAAAATTCAAAAAAAAAAATTCCCAATTCCTCAAATCTATTTAACTGCTACTACTTTCAACCCAAATTATAAATTTAGAGGTTTTGAAAGAATGGTTGAAAAGATTTATAAAAATTTAGAAATTAAAGATGATGAAACTCCTACTATAGAAGAATGTAAAAGTAGCATTTATACAAAATTTACAGATTTATATAATGCATATAAAGCTATGGAAATAAATATTCCAATAGTTGAGCCTCCATCTTGTAAGACTAAAAGTAACGATACAGATGATTGGATGGATGATTATCTTGAGCTTGAATCCTCTACTAATGACAATTTTGATTCATATCTCAATCAGGCACAGGAAAAAGATTAGGCATGAAGAAGGACAACTTCAACCTCCAATATTAGTATGGTGGAAGAATCGTGAAAATCAGTTTCTGACCCTTGCTAGGATTGTTCGACATGTGGTAGCGATTCAAGCATCATTTTTCACTTCAGATCAAGCCTTCAATGCTGCGAGATTTGTGATTGGAGATCGTTGATATTCATTAGAAAATGATAGTTTGGAAATATTGGTGTTGTTTCGAGTTTGGGTCAATGCCAAAAGAAGAAATACCGGACTACCACTATTAAGTTGGCAAATAGAAGACCAAATAGATGAAAAATTTGGTGAGAATAGTGATGATAACATGTAAGTAATGGAAGAAGAATGACAAATACAAGTTCCAAAAAGTCTTTCTTTTGAAATGTAATTGTTAATACAACAATTAATATTCAATACGTAGATTATGTACTTTTTATCTCTTTATAATATTTGTATTGTACAATTTATTTATTTGGATAAATATACGGCTATTCGCCTTGATTTTCTTTAAAAATAGTCTCTTCTATTTAATTCAAGTCATTTTACAAATTTAATTGACAATTATCTTAATATTAGTTTAATGTTTAAACATTAATACAAAATTTAATTTTAAGGTTTAAATTTTAAACTTTAAATTCAATATAAACTTTAAAGTTTAAAATTTAAAGTCAATTTCAAATTTTAAACTCAACATAAACTTTAAATTCAATAAAAACTTCAACTATAAAATTTACATTAAAGTTTAAAGTTTTTTAATAATATAATATACCGATACTGGTAAAACTCGGTTCCAATCTGGTCCAAGGGACTGGGGTGAACCTTTGGGTTTTTCTGGTAGACCCGATTTGGGTAGACCCGGTTCTAACAACAAAATCCAGTAACGAGGACCTGTTTCGGTATCCATTTTGATAAAATGGGTCCTGTTGATCCGGTCCTGTTCAAATTGCCAGCCTTAAGTATAGGTATTGAATTGTGTTGATTGATATGGTCCACTTATGGTGGCGGTTCTTATGTGTTACAATTGTGATGAACATGGCCTTGTCTTTATTTATATGTGAGTTATGTTGATTTCATGTTATAGCTTGTATAGTTGAGTAAGGTAAATGATTATGTGATATAGGTGTATATGTGGGATTGAAGTATGATTTTTTAATTGACTATATGAGTCTTATGATTGATAATGTTGATGTTTCTATAGGAATGGATAGAGTGACTTATGTTAGACTTAGTTGTCCCTATGTGCTACTTGAATGTTATTGTACATTTGACAAGAGAATAATGTGTGTGTCTTTATTGGTAGACCTATGTCCCTCTACTTGATACATGAAGAATGTGAATATGAACATCTTGACTTAGTAGGATTAAGCACTTTGTAATGTATATGTATGAAAGAATGTTATGTGAAAGTCTAGGATCGGTAGATCTAACATGGTAACCTTCTAATTATGACTAGTAAATTACCTTGAACATGTTAAGAAGGTCGATAAACTTTCAAACTTCCATATAGAAAGAAGGTTATTATATCATTGAAGTTGAAAGCCGTAGAGGTATCCTTCTTGTGTGAATGATGGACTTAGGGATAGGTTGGCTGGAACGACATGAAATGATCTCTAAGAAAGTCATTGAGCTATCCTTATTGACCATTGAGTGGAAGTCCTAGTGGACCCATCTTTGGTAGGAGTATTATGATTTGATAATGACTAAAATATGGTACCTCTTCATATTCTTCTTGTGATTGAACTTACTCTATGAGAACATGACTAAAATAGAGAGAAATGCTTGTGGTAGTGGCTCTACATTAGTTGATAGCAGTGTACAAAAAAACCCTTGATATTCCTTAACCATATGCCTACATGGGATGTGTCCTAATTCTACCCTTGGCAAGTAGAACACCCCCCATCAGAGTAGGGTAGACTCCATATTCCATGACTAGCTAGTATGGTCTATGTAGTTTAATGTCTATTCTCATCATGTGGGATGTATTATAGTGTTGGGAATTTCTACAATGTGTAGGTAGTGGAATGGGACGCAATCTATACATGGCACAAGTATGCTTTGAAAATGGTAGGATGTGGTTTCCCCAGGTCTTCTTCAAGACCATTATGTGAAGTCTTTTGCTTAATTGTATCTTAATTGACTTGATGAATGATAATGACATAAGGGAATTTATGTTGAACCAAAGGATCCCTATCAAGGGTAACTTTGAGGATTGCTTAGGTAGGCTTGGAGAAGGTGTATGGGCGGTCTCTTCATATCTTACTTAGGTGAGTCTTAGAGTAACCTTGGTAGCGAGTCTAGTGATGAAAAGAGAATAATCTTAATTTAGGTAGTCTTCAGGGTTGCTTAGATGTGCTTGAAGAGGGTGTATGGACGATTCTTAGGATAATCTTTGGAAGGAGGGTTAAAGGATTATATGGTTTGAAGTGATGCTAATGATATATCGTAGATTGCTTGGAATATGTTTTATATGTGTGTATGTTGACTTGTAAGTGGTTTTTCTTATACTTGTTTTATGAGGTTTTCTCCAAAAGAGAATGAAAGCACACTTTAAAGCAAATGTCGTTATTGCATGGTTTCATTGCATGTTGCCATACTTGGTGCATTAAAATGTACTAATTTTGTAACATTCAAGAAAATGTACTTGTCTAGTGAAGAGTCTACTAGATTTTAAGAATATGTATAGGGGTACATAGGCATCTCAATGCCCAATATTGAGTAATATTGGCCATGTTAGAGAATATTGGCTTAAGGGTGTTAGCCAATTTCTATGTATTAACAAGTAACTTATGATATACTTTGATGTTCAAATGCTCCAATCCACGCTTGTTTAGAAATTGTGCCTGCAATGAAGACCCTAAGCTAATAGCATTGATTTCTTAGAACATTTGGTACGAGGCATCCGAGTGTCAAGCCTAGGTACCATAGCACATGATAATTTAAAATAATAATGTAGATTAAGCAGTGCCCAAGTACATAGAGAGGCTCCTTGTACAAGAATTGTGCAGCAACACATGTGCTACCGGCCAAGAGACCAAACGACCAAGCCCAACCGAGTTCGGTAAGGGCGGTTAGGGGGCAGGCACGCGTCTGGTCAATCCACGTGGGGACTAGCTTCCTAAACAATCCTAGGCTCTAACTAACTTACCTAACTATATAACTAATCTAAGACTAACTAAAATAAACTAACAAGTGTGCCCGAAATCCTAAGACCTAATGGGGTGACACTAGGCGAGTAACTATCTGAAGAAACATCCTAGTATCTAACCTAGGAAGGTCCAAAGGGGTTGGTTATGGTCATAGTGACTTGGGGGTATTTTAGTAATTACCCTAGGTCACTTATTAATTAAATTAGAAAATTAATTAATTAATTAAAAATCATGGTCTTATCCGAACCCTTAACAAATATTCAGATTTGGCTAAGTCAATGCTCTCCTATTTTTATTCAATTTAGGAGGGGCATTTTGGTAATTAGATAATTAATTTATTTAATTAAGTTAAGTCACCTAACTTGAATTAATAAATATTCAATTCCTAAGACTTAGACTCACGTTTAACTAGGTTAGAAACTCACGACTGAAAAACAATGAACAAACTAAGAAACATAGATCGGTTCTCCTTAGGCGATTTCAAGGCTATTCTTCAAGATTTTCGTGCAAAGTAAAGGGTGTATCACGAATTGAGTCTAGACCACATATGAGACTGGCGTCGTTGACCTCTCAGAGGTCGCAGACAAGCCTACTTACGTCATTCTTACTTCGTCTAGGTTAATTTTAGCGAAAAATTTGAAATTTTTTATTTCTTAACATACATATTAATTATTCTATTAGATTCATAATTGTTCACCATCAACCATCTAACATTAAGATCATCAAATGAAAGAAATAGTTTAATATAAAACGTATACTTGCAAAAATGACACCAATACAATGTATGAACAAAAGCAGAAAGAAACGCTAGTGGAACATACTCCACTAGCTCAATCCTATAACTAATCTAGAATATAATGGGCTAGTTTTCGCTAAAGCATGAGGGCCTATCAAGTCCAGATTAATGCTCCACGTCCGGATAGTTTCAGCGTCAACTTGTACCTCTAGCGTCCACCTGTCCTGCACCTAAAATTGTAGAGTTGTATGGGATTAGTACAGACTTGTACTAAATATGGGTATATGCAATCACATACCAAGGACATGCATGATTAATAACAGCTCTTTCCTAACAACATGATTATGGAAAGTCAAGCCAGTGGACTTGCCAAATTGGGACAAGGAAAGTTAGTAAGCTTTCCAAATTTGGATTAGGAAAGTGAGTGAACTTTCCTTACTTGGATTAGAAAAGTCATGTCATGAGAGTAACATGCATCATCATACTTATCATATTGCACACATCACATAACATCTTGCACATAGCACATAACATATTGCATATAGCACATAACATTTTTCATATCATTCGTTCATATGCCATGAGACCTTGGAATCATGGACTTGACATAAAGACTTCCCAAAAATGAGGGCTCAACATATGGGACCTTAACTAGGGAGCCTTCTTTAGAAAACACAGAGCCTACTTCATTTATTCATACTTACTTCATTTCATTTCATTCATAGGCTAGTGTAAACACCGGCTATACCTAGGACGTAGTTTAATACTTCCATTGAGTTCGCTGTGCAATGATCAAGAATGACCAAGTGTCATTACTTAATTCTAGATCACCTCTTGATTATCCTATCCTAAAAGCTTTGGCATCATTCATTTTATTATGTGCATCATTTTACGATGGCCTCATGCATTCATGGGGAACTTTAACTTTAACCAAAAGTGGTGGAAGCACTAGCCAAAGTGACCCGAACATGCTAGCGTACATGGGAATTGAACCCCACCAGATCCCTATATTGGAATTATAGGTTCGAAGACTAGGAGATATAAGGAGACCCATACGCGGCATGCCGGGCAGTCTCATCTCATGAGAGTTACGTGAACCTCCGCCCTTCCCGAAAGAAGGCATCACCGCTCAAAGCTAGTCTATCGGTGCTCAATATAAAGTTCCATTACATTCAAATCATACGTCATGGAAGTTGGATTCTAGTATGAGGAAATAATATCTCAATAGATGATTTCTCATCACATCATTAGTATTAAGTGTGTTAATCTCAATACTTTCATTAGTGTGTTCATAGAGACTGGTCTCTTCATTAAATTTGCACTCTCATAGGTGAGTACGTTTTGGTAACATTTACTTAGGCTCATTTGAGATTGCTCTCATCATTTACATTAGCCTCATATCATGTTGTCACCACATTCATTAACATTAGCACATTTGCTCTTCATAATTACTCACCCCATTTTGCGTGAATGTTCATTTCATCATATGCCAATGCACTTGGCCATTTTGTATGTTTCACACTCTTATTTAACCCTTCTAGGGTTTCATCATTTTATTGTTCATTTCATCATTTCTTTGTTAATTTTATCATTTCATTGTTCATTTCAATATACACCAATGCACTTGGCCATTTAGTGTGTTTCACACTCTAGGTTCACTTACTTCTAAACGTATGCTAGACTTATGAGTCTATACATACAAGCCATGGGGCTTCATTCATAGTTTGTCTAAGTTATTCAAATTTACCCAAGATTATGTGGCACAAGACTTATGCATCTTGTAGATATGCCAAGATATTGTTTTCGATCTTTAGAGGCAGTATTCATTAAATATTTACTTACTTATGACTTATGTATGAATACGAAATTGGGAAAGGGAACCCGATTTCGAATCCGTTGGACAACACTTCATCTTATTTTAAACTTGATAATCATATTTTTCAGATTTGGGGGACCCTAGTTCGATCCCCATCAACCCCATAATAATTTCTCTCTTTTTCTCCTCTCCTTTTTCGTTTAAGTCAAAGAGGTTGTGGGTTCAATCCCCCACAAGCTCATTATTTTTCTTTTAATTTATCTCTTAACTTTCTAACCTATTCAAGAGGTTGTGGGTTCAATCCCCACTCACCACATCTATTTTTCCTTGTATTTTTCTTACAAAATTTTTATCAAAATTTCATTTAGTGATGTCATGGTTCCAATACCCAATGACCTCACATTTATTTTTTTTAAATGAAGCTCTTTTTTTAAAAGTTGGGCGAGACTACCATTTCCAGCAGGCTAGAAATTGAGTCTCTTCCAATCCATTTTTGTCTTAATCTTTTGTTGATTTTTTTTGTAGCTTTCATGTAATGATGTCTTGGGTTCAATCCTTAGTGATCTCACTTATTTTACATTCTTTTTTCATTGCATTTTATACCATTTTGTTTGGCCGAACCCAACCTACCAAATGCTAGAAATTTGTTCACTATTTTCAGCTTCTGTTTATCATCATTCATACATTAATTCATAAGGCATTTCGTGGATAATTTGGTGCATCTTTAAGTGTAATCTTTGTATGATTATATTCATCCGAGAATTACGATTTCATGCAGCAACATTACACCACTTTTACACCTCATAATATATACAAACTTTCATATATAAAATTCAACCATAAAAACATATCATTGTTCACATACTTTAGGTTGACATAACTTAACATGCTTACAATTTCATACACATAATCAAGAACACATTATGACGAAAATCAAACTTCATACTCAAACTACCAGCAAACATACCAAAAACATGATCTCTAACCTATTTCACATTGATATCAAAGGAATACCAGGGACAAGGAGTTCGACAAGAACGGGAACATCCCTAATTTTCGAGTAGATTCATCTGAGCCTTAAGGGTCTCTTGGAAAAGTGACCAAGAGTAATAAAACCCATACCTTTTATGACGTTCAATCCTCGACTTTCTGTCCAAAATCTTCTCCAAAAATCACGTCCTGATCCCCTAAAAGTTAATACCAACTCGACGGACAAACTTCTCTTTGCCAACTTGATTGATTTCGTTTGTTTTCTTATATTTTCGCTGTGAGTTCTTCAAGTTTGAAGAACCTTGGTTTAACTACTGTTTTTTGAATTTATTTAGTAGAGAGAATCGTGAGTGAGAGTGATAGAGACGTGAGAGAGAGAGATGAGCGTGGGAGAGAAGAGTTTTCCAAGGATTTGGAGTCTAGTTTAGGATTTAGTCAAATAAGGTTTTTATTTAATTATTAAATATATGATTTACTTTTATTTTAAATCAGCTAAATAATATTAAATATAAATTAATTACATTAATTTACCAACATAAATTTAAAACAATTTAATTCATTGCTTCCACCTAGGTTCGAACCCGGTTTGAGCAAGACTTCACTTCAAGAGCCCAATTCGGCCCTCTCTCCCCAAAATGCCCCTCCACATTATTAATTAAATAATTAATTATATATTTAGGGTAATTACGATACTATCCTTACCTTGGAAAAAGACCATTTTACCCCTAGACCCTCCAAACCTAAGATTTTCTCTTTTTAAGTTCGGTAAAGACTCCTTCAAGTAAATCTTCGTATTAGAGAGCCCTGAATGGTTGGACCAACCCTTTCCTAGATCAAATAACTTTCCAAGTTAGTTTGATTGGATGTAGCAAGGGTTCTGAGGTCTTGTTCTACGCGCGTCAATCTGTGTGAACCCGGTCTAATCGTTAGCATTCTAGACACATTAAGCATTACATAGCATATGATCTTTGTAGATTCAATTCTACAGTATGGTATGGGTTTTCACTATTGGATTCCTTTCCCCAAGAGGCATTTCAAACGTTTTGAATTCAAGAAAACAAAAACTGGCTTTGTTCCTAATGAGATTGTCGAATGTTCGTCTCCCTTGTTCTCCTTATTTTTGATTCTAGTAGTATGTATAATGAAAATGTCAAGCATGTTGTTTGTATGTGGTGCTAACTGATTATTATATGTAGGTTTCTATGATTTTATAATGTCGAATGAGACCTATAGGTTAGATTCGCATGATTAGAGTATTATTTACATGAGATAAGAAATATTTTAATACCCAATTGTGTTTGAGAAGATGAAATTTTTATAAGTTGGCTTGCTTAAAATGATGAGATTACTATATTATATAAATGAAGTTAATTTACTTTGCTAATGATATTCTCATGACCACTGTTTAGTGAAAGTTTGGTTTATGCCAATAAATTGGCCTACAATACTATTTCCAAAATATGTAATAGTATTGGTCAATGACAATGTCATACTAATCTTATATGGTCAATGTAAATTTTGATTTCCTTGTAAGGCCAAATACATGTTAAAGATTTACTTGACAATATGTAACTCAATTAATTCATAACATAGGGTATGCCAATGTGTAACAACCCTAAAAATGAATAGGATAAATACTTAAGGTGTCAAGAATGTTTGATATTAGACCAAGGTTCACACGGATTGATACGCATAGAACCAGACGTCAAACCCCTTTCTACGACCAAGCCAACTAACTTGGTTAGTTAGTTGAGTTTGGAAAGGTTTGAACCAACCAAATAAGGATCTTAAAAATGAAGATTTAATCGAAGGAGTCTTTAGCGGACTTAAAAAGAAGAAATCTTAAGTGTTGAGGGTCAAAGGGTAAAATGGTCTTTTCCAGGCCAAGGGTAGTATAGTAATTACCATAAGGAATTAACTAGTTAATTTAATTAAAGAACCAATTAGGCTCAGGTTGACCCAAAATGGTCCATTTCGCAAGGTCTACTCTACCCGAGTTCGAGCCCCATTGGAAGCAAAAAGTCGGTGATTTAATTAATGTTTATAATCTGATTTTTTTAAGGGCATAATGGTCCTTTCACTAAGCTAATTAAATCAGGTTTTTATTTAAATTAATAAGGAGTCCTAGTTTGACTAATTCCTAAACTAAAACTCCTATTATTAGACTACTCTCTTACAATCTCTCTCTCACGTTTCATCATTCTCTCTCACGTCGGTTTCCGCCAAAAACAACAAAGAACAGAAGTAATATTAAGATTTCTTTACACTTGAATAAATCACATGAAATTTTGTGAAAAACAAAGCAACAAAAAACTTTAAGGCAAAGAAAAGATGTTCGTTGAGTGGTCTGGACGTTGAGGTAGCTTGGACTAATTTTGGAGAGGGTTTTGGGAAGCAAATTCATCGTTTGAATATTAATTAAGGTATGGGGTTCTTTCCCCTTGGTACCTTTCCCAAAAGACCCCTTAAGATTGAAGATATTCATTCCAAAAACTAGGATTGTTCCCCCTTTGCATGTCCATGTCACTAGCTCCCATTGAACTTTAGGTTGGGTATGTTTGCTGGTACAAAGTAGGGATGAAATGTGTTTTTGTGATGTTTATGTTTAAATATGCATGTTTGAAATTGTGTGAATAACAATTATGTTGTTCGAAATCATGTGAAAAAGCTGATATGGGTGTGCAACGTGTGACAGTGAAGTAGTCACTGTTTTAGGACGTGTAAAGGCATGTTAATTCTTGTATTTTATGTGCTAAAGTTTTTCACAATGTGATGTTCCTACGGTGTGTTAAGTTATAAATTTTGAGTGAAAACGCTTGACTAATATAACTACTAAGCTACACCTAACAATGCACTAAATGCTTGGAAATATGCCCTAAGAAACTAACATGAAAAGGTTGATGAAAAGAAGCTAAACATTATGAATAAATTTAAAGCTTTGTTTACTTTAAATTTCGTTCAAAAAGGGGGTTGAAATCTGGAAAATTAATACATTTAAAAGAGGTGAGACCACCCGGATTCAAACATGTGACCTCACCCTTTGGCTACTGGATTTCGCAAGAAAGGAAAAGAAAAAGGGGGCTGGGGGGGATCGAAATTGGGTCTGCTGGGTTAGTAGGAAGAGAACAAGAATTAAAATAAATAAATGGGAGGCATGGGAATCGAACCCACGACCTCCAGGTAGCGAGTGAATAAAGAGAAAGTAAAGAAAAGAAAATGTGAGGCGTGGGAATCGAACCCACGATCTCAAGGTTGGAAAGGAGAATGACAAAATTAAATAAGAAAACAAAGTGAGGCTGTGGGGGATCGATCCCACAACCTCACTGCGAAAACGCCTAGCCTAATGAACTTAATTTTAAAAAATAAAATAAGGAGGTTGTGGGGGTTCGAACCCACAATATCCCAATGCTCTAGCGAAATTAAAAACAAAAATAAGGAGGTTGTGGGGGTTCGAACCCACAACCTACCAATGCCCTTGTAATAATTAAAGAATAAAAATGGAAGAGGTTGTGGGGGTTTGAACCTACAACCCTTCGACCAATTTAAGAGGGAAACCAAGTAGAAAATTAAAGGTATAATGTTAATGTTGGGGTTCAATATTGAGTCCCAATGTCATGGAGATTAAAAATAAAATAAATGAAAAATGTAAATGCTATCAAAGTGATTTGAACTTGGGTTTCCTTGCCCAAACTTCCGTATTGATACATAAGTTATACGTGAACAAAATATCCAAGAATAATGCCAACTACTTAGATAGAAATCAAGATCTTGGCATATATAAAAGATATATAAGTATTGTACTACATAATCTTAGGAATGTATGAATCACTTAACGAACTATGAATGAAGCCCCATGGCTTGTGTGTATAGATTTATAAGTCTAGCATACGTTCAAAAGTAAGTGAACCAAAGATGTATGTAAGGAAATGATGGATCCTAGAAGGGTTAAGTATGAGTGTAAGATACACTAAATGGCCAAGTGCATTGGCATATGATGAAATGAATAATCAAAAGATGAAATGAAAATAAAATTATGAAACCCTAGAAGGGGTAAGTAAGGGTGTGAAACACACTTAATGGCCAAGTGCATTGGCATATGATGAAAGGAACATTCACGTAATAAGAGGTGAGTAACTATGAAAAGCAGAGGTGCTAATGATAAGGAATGTGGTGACAACATGATATAAGGCTAATGTAAATGATGAGAGTAATCTCAAATGAGCCTAAGTAAAAAATGTTACCAAACGTACTCACCTATGAGAGTGTAAGATAATGAAGAGACCAGTCTCTATGAACACTCTCATGAAATTATTAAGATTAACACATTGAATACTAATGATGATATGAGAAATCATCTAATGAGATATGATGTCCTCATACTAGAAGCAAGCTTCCATGACGTATGAGATGAATGAAATGGAACTTTATATTGAGCACCGATAGGACATCTTTGAGCGGTGATGACTTCTTTTTGGAAGGGCGGAGGTTCACGTAACTCTCATGAGATGAGACTGTCCGTCTTGCCGGGTATGGGTATCCTTATATCTCCTAGTCTTCGAACTTAGCCAATATAGGGATCTGTCAGGGTTAAATTCCCATGTAGGCTAGCATGTTTTGGGTCACTTTGGCTGGTGATTCCACCTTTTTTCGATGTACGGGAGACACTGATGCTCACATAATCTATGTCGGTTAAAGTTAAAGTTCCCAATGAAAGAATGAGGCCAGCCTCAAATGATTCACATAATGAAATGAATGATACCGAAGGAGGATAGGGTAATCAAAAGGTGAGTTAGATTCAAGTAATGACATTAGGCCATTCTTTGTCATTGCACAACAAACCTAATGAAAGTCTTAAACTATATCCTAGGTATAGCTGGTGTTTACAATGGAGTATGAATGAAATGAAATGGAGTACGTACGAATGAACGAAGCAGACTCTGTGTTTGCTAATGAAGACTCTCTAGTTGAGGTCCCATCTCTTGAGCCCTCATTTCTGGGATGTCTTAACGTTAAGTTTATGATCCCAAGGTGTAATGTCATATGAATGAATGATATTAAAGAAGTTATGTGCTTCATGCAAATTGTGATGTATGCTATATGATATATGCTATGAGTAAATGTTATGTGTTGTGTGCAAAGGTGAAAAGTATGATGAAGTATGTTAATCTAATGGAATAACATTCCTATTCCAAATGAGGAAAGCTCACTGACTTTCCTAATCCAAATTTGGAAAGCTCATTGACTTTCCTAATCCAAATTTTGTAAACTTTCCTAATCTCAACTTGGCAAGTCCACTGACTTGACTTCCAAAAATCATGTTGTTAGGAAAGAGATATTCTTTCTCATGCTTGTCCGTGGTGTGTGCTTTCATATACCCATACATAATACAAGTGTGTACTAACCCTACAAAAACTCTACTTAATACCCATGCTTTCAAGGATGCTATCGTTTTTTATATTCTAGCTTAGTTTTAGAGTTGAGCTAGTGGAGCATGTTCCACTATCATTTCTTTCCTTTTTTTATTCAGACTATGTATTGGTGCCATTTTGGCAATTACTCACTTAATAACAATTGAACTATTTTCTTTTAGTTGCTTATCTCTTAATGTTAAATGGTTGATTGTGAACAATTACGTATTAATGAGAATCTTTTTATAAGTACCTTAATAAACAAAAAGTTTCAAATTTTCCACTAAAATTAACATATGTAAAGTAAGAATGACGTAAGTAGGCTTGTCTGTGACCTTTGAGAGGTCAACGACGCTGGTCTCGTCTGGGGTCTAGATGCCGGTCGTGACACAATGATTGGAATAAGTCCCAACATACCCTATCTAAATGAACTCGTGAACCTAGTAGTACATTGAATAATTCCTTATAACTTTCATAAAGAATGATACAAGACTACCGAATAACTTTGGACAACATAAGGTGAGTAATGAAATAACTAAAAGCTTATGAATTATGAAATTGACATAGAATGGGGTGTTAAAGGAAGTGATACAAGTCTCAGTTGCACCTAAATAATTATGTTAAAGATACTCATATAAGAGGGTGCAATAAATAGTGAGACAAGTCTAATTCACCCCATAATGATAATGTAATATTTAAAATCACATTCATCAAGTATAGAAAGGGATGACAAGTCATCCATTGAGATAAGCATACCTCATATTAGAATCAAGCTTCCATAATGTATGAGTCAACTCTAAAAGTTGTAAATATAATTGAGCTAAGCACCAATAGACTAGTAATGAGCTTGTCCAAGCACATGTAAGCCTTATTAGATGAGACTTCCACCAAGGTGGATAAGGGTCTCCTAATTCTCCTAGTCTTTGAACTTTGTCGCCAGCATAGGTTACTAGCTAGTAGATCCACCTAATAAAACTAGGAAGTATTCGGTTTCACTTTTGCCGGTGAACCACCTCTTTTCAGTGTGGGGAAGACACTGGATTTAATGTTAGCTCATATGATCTATGTCGGTTCATGCCAAAGATTTCTTTAAGAAAGTAAGAAATAAAGTATGTTGAAAGTGAACATGTGATCAAAGAGGAATAAATGTAAGTTCAAAGTGAAATAAGTAAGCAAAAGCATAAGTATATCTAACCATCAGTGTTTGATAAGAATGAGTTTTAACAGTTATTGGCTTATGCCAATAAAGGGAGCAAAACATAATGGCTCAAATATTGGAGCATGAATACAAGACGCAACATCTTTATATTATGCAAATGATCAAATAATGGGATAGCCACTAAATAATGGCTTATAAAGATTTCATGCCCAACTTAACAAGAATGGAAAGAATAACTTGTGAGTAGGGTAGTCAAATTATTTCCTTAGTCTTTTTTATTACTTAGTTGATTCATTGTAGGAATGGGACTACAATAAATCATTACAATTGTTAGTTAAACATATGATCAAAGGAGATCATTGAACTACACAAAAAAAAGAATAAAAGACTGAAAAATAAACTATGTCCGGGAGAGGGAGCTCGCGGCCTAAGAGGGAGCAAAAATATTAATTTTCGTTTGAGTTGTTCTAGAATTATGTTCATGATTCCAATGTATTATGTTCATATATAAAATGAGTTGTGTGATTTAAATGCATCAAAATATGCCATATTCATAGCATGATTCATAAATAACGAATTAGGAAAGTGAAGTGACTTCACTTACCAAAAATGGCATGTTGCTATAGGAAGAACTTTCCTTGATCATGCAAAGTCCTTGTGTGTTTATGTGAATACACCCATTATTAGTACAAGTGTGAACTAACCAATCTGTAATTACAATTTTTATAGGTGTAGGTCCTTGAAGAAGATTAAAGATCAGTTGAAGCCATTTTGACTAGTACCTCTAGACTTTCGTAGATCCTCTTGAATTCGAGGATGCCTACGCTTTATATTCTAGCTTTAGTAGATTAGACATAGCTACTGGATGTTGTCCGTAGCGTTCTCTTTCAAACATTTTTAAATCTTTCATATTAAGGCTGGTTTGGCAACTATTAATGATATTATGAATTCTTCATTTCAAATGTTCAACTTATTAATAGATCGTTGATTATTTTGAGCTGTTAGTATATCACTCTTATGCAGATATTATAGGAAGTCTAAGTAAACTTTAGTAAAGTTAAAAAGTTTTAAATTTTCTGCTAAATTTAACTGTATGATTGTGATGAAAGCTAAGAAGAGGCTTGTTTGCGACGTCCAATAGTTAACGACGTCGGTCTCATCTAGGGTCTAGGACCCGGGTGTGACAAACTTTGTATCAGAGCATGAGGTTAAATTACCTAGGAACTAAGGATCAAAACAACCACGTGGCGTAGTTTCTAGCTTATGGTTGTGAAGTGCACCACAACCATGACTTACAGACTTAGTGATGTTAAGAATCTTCCCTTCTTCTACTCTCTATCGTGCTGTGTCGAGCTTTGACATTTTGTGTCATTCTAGCATCTAACTTCCTTCTTGTGTGTGCATGTAGAAAAATGAACACAATAAGAAACGTAGGCAGGAGAGCTGGAGAAGCAGCTGTTGGAGGAAACCAAGCTCCTCCTCAAGCCCCAGCTGCTGGAGTGCAAGTGCCTGTCAACCTAGCTGCGCTGACAGATGGAGAAGTGAGAGCAGCACTGGTTCAGATGGACCAAGCTTTCACTGCTCAGACACAGGCTATCACAGCCCAGGCCACTAGAGAGGATGCTCCTAGGGAGAACCCACGTGCTAACACCATGGCTAGCAGACTGAGAGATTTCACCAGGATGAATCCTCCAGTCTACTTTGGGTCCAGAACCTATGAGGATCCAAAGGAGTTTGTGAACGAGGTCCACAAGATTCTCTGTTCTATGGGTGTTAACGAAGAGAAGAAGGCTGAGTTGGCTACATACCAGCTTAAGGATGTTGCTTAGGTATGGTACAATATGTGGGTAGATGGACGAACACTAGGAGAAGTCCCCATCTCTTGGGACATTCTCAAGACTGCATTCCTGGAGAGGTTCTTTCCCATAGAGTAGAGAGAGGCTATGGTTGAGGAGTTCATTAACCTACGTCAGGGAGGTATGTCAGTCAAGGAATACTCCTTGAAGTTTGTTAAACTTTCCATATATGCTTATTCTCTGGTGTAAAGTAGCAGGGATGAGATAAGCAGGTTTGTGAATGGTGTATCGGAGAATCTGGAGGATGAATGTCGGGCAGCCATGTGCCATGATAACATCAACCTTTCTAGGTTGATGGACATGCACAGCTGGTGGAGGCGAGTCGTCGAAGGAAGAGACTGAGAAGGCATGAAGCCTAAGCCCTTGGATCAAGCTTGTTCTAGAACTTGTAGGAGTTCGTTTGGAGTATAGGAAAGGCCCAAGTTCAAGAAGGGTTACCAACACTCAGGTAATCCTATTCCTTCCAGGAACACTAATGCCAAAGGGGACAAGTCTAGTCCAAGAAAGGCAATGATAGAAATGCCAGTGTGACACAAAGTTGTTTGATAAGTGTGGCCCTTTGCGTGGAGGTGAGTGCATGGTAGGTTCTAACGTCTGCTATGGGTGCGGCAAGAGTAGGCATATGATGCCTTCCCACATGTGCAGAATCAGGCCAAGGCAGATACTCAACCTCGGCCTAATCCTACTGCTGCAGCCGAGCCTTCCAAGAGGACAGGTTCTATGCTTTGAAAAGTAGAGAGGAGCAGGAGAAATAAGCTGATGTGGTCACTGGTAACTTACATGTCTTTCCTTTTCCTGTGTATGCATTGTTAGATCTAGGATCCACCTTGTCTTTTGTTACTTCTTTAATAGCTAGTGAATTTGACTTGCTTCCTGAGATCTTGCGTGAACCTTTTTTAGTTAGTACTCCCATAGAAGACAACATTAGAGCTGAACGAGTATATAAAGATTGCCCAATAACTATTCTTGATAGAGTTACCTATGCTTGACCTAATAGAATTAACCTTGCTTGACTTTTGATATAATTTTGGGCATGGATATGCTCCATAAATTCTATGCTACCATAGACTTTCGAAACAGGATAGTAAGGTTTCAGTTTCTAATGAGTGAGAGTTGGAAAGGGAAGGGCGTAGTTCAAATCAAACGGGCCAAATAGTTTCCCGTCTTAAATATAATAAGATGTTATCTAAGGGTATTTATACCACTTAGTCAAAGTCAATGACTTTGAACATGAAGTTCCTTCCATAGACTTAGTGTCCATAGTGAATGAGATTCAAGATGTATTTTTGGAGGATTTACCAGAAATCCCTTCTGAATGCGAAATTGACTTTGGTGTTGAATTTAGATCCCAACACCAAACCAATTTCCATTCCTCCCTATAGAATGGCTCCAGTTGAACTCAAAGAGTTGAAGTTGTAGTTAAAAGCTCTACTTGATTATGGCTTCATCCAGCCGAGCATATCCCCATGGGGTGATCCAGTGTTGTTCGTTAAAAAAAGGATGGAACCCTCAGAATGTGTATCGATTATCGGAAACTCAACAAAGTCACTGTAAAGAAAAAAATTCCTTCTGTACTAGGTATGGTCATTACGAGTTTCTTGTCATGTCATTTGGACATTATGAATAGGGTCTTTCGTGTTACCTTGATTCTTTTGTCAAAGCATTCATAGATGACATCCTCATATACTCTAAGACAAGAGAAGAGCATGAACAACATTTGAGAATGACATTGCAAGTACTCATAGAACATCAGTTGTATGCAAAATTCAACAAATGTGAGTTTTGGCTGAGTTCAGTGACCTTCCTTAGTCATGTTCTGTCCGCCCAGGGTGTAGAGGTTGATCTGAAAAAGATTGAGTCAGTAAAGAACTGGACGATACCCCTCACTCCTATAGAAATCTGGCTTTTCTTGGGTTTGGCTAATTACTATCGCAGGTTTGTTTAGGGATTTTCCGCTATTGTTTCTCTATTGAAAAATTTGACAAAGAAGAAGGCGAAGTTTGAATGGTTTGAAACTTGTGAAAAGAGCTTCCAAGAGCTGAAACACCGACTCACTTCAGCCCCAGTTCTCACATTGCCGAGGAGTGGTGAAGGGTATGTGGTGTAGTGTGATGCTTCCCGAGTAGGTTTGGGATGTGTTCTTATGTAGGATGGCAAGGTGATTGGATATGCATCAAGACGGTTGAAAATCCATGAGAAGAATTACCCTACCCATGATCTTGAGTTAACTGCTGTGGTATTTGCGTTAAAACTTTGGAGACATTACTTATATGGTGTACATGTTGATGTATTTACTGTCCATAAGAGTCTTTAGTTTGTTTTTAAACAGAGAGAATTGAATCTTCGTCAGATAAGATGGCTAGAGCTGCTCAAGGATTATGACATGAGTGTCCAGTATCACCTAGGTGAGGCCAATGTAGTGGATGATGCTTTGAGCCGATTGAGTATGGACATTATGTCTCATATTGATGATGAGAATAAGGAGTTTGTTAAAGAGGTACACCAATGTCTAGGTTAGGTGTACGGCTGGTAGATACACTAAGTGGGGGTGTTTCAGTTCATTCCTATTCTGAATCCTCATTTATTATAGATGTTAAAGCTAAGAAGCATCTCGACTCAGTACTCATGGATTTGAAAGACTAAGTGTTGAGTACGCTGAATGAATCATTCTTTCTAGGGGAGGATGGTGTTCTTAGATACAAGGGCAGATTTGCGACCGGCGTCATCGACCTCTCAGAGGTCTAAGACAAGCCTTTCGTACCATTCATTGCATACATGTATGAAAAGTAGTGCGGAATTAAAACTTTTCATACTAAATAATATTACTCAAAAATATCTCTTTTATATAAAAACATAATGAAATACTAAATCTCAAAGTCGCCATCTTAGACATATGAATATAGAAAATAGCTAAGTCTATTACAATACTTCAATAAGGAAAACTAAACATCAAGATGTCCTCGAATCAAGTGAGGACATACCAAACTCTTTGCTTGAATGAACACTAATCCAAGCTTAAACTTCGAGGGTCCTTTCAAATGCCACCTACACCTTTAAAGATAAACAAAATGTATGGAATTCGTACAACACGTGTACTAAGTATGGCGTATGCATAAAATCATGAAAAATGGACATTCGTATAAACCATGCTTTATTGATTAAGACTTCATAGTATAAGTGTAAGAACAACATTTAACACCTTAGAAACATACAAGATATCACATAAGCATTTTATCAATATTGAAGGACATTACCATGATTTGAGTTTAACCTTTCTATAACCTCTTTTAACTTGCATTCTTCTCACCAAAGGTTATCCTAATATAAAATCATTCTCTTATTCATTTCATTAACTCCCCACTGAGGTTACTCTAAGATTCACATAGTTAGAACAAGAAGAAACCGCCTATACACCCTCTTCAATCTTACCTAAGCAACCCTCAAAGCTACCCTAGATAGAGCACGTTCTATTAACCATACGTTAGCTAAAGACGTGATCGTTCATTAAGTCAATTAGATGACATATCATTCATAAAAAGACTTCACATAATGGAATTGGAAAGACCTAGGGTCTCACATACTAATATCTTCAGTCTAGTCGTGCAATGTCTAGATAGCGTCCCATTCCACTACCTAAACTTCCTAGAACTTATCCAACACTATAATGTACCCCAGATGATGATTATACGCAATAACCAACATAGACCATACTAGCTAGGCATGGAATCCGGAGTTCAAACCTACTTCGATGAGGGAGTTCTACTTGCCAAGGGTAGAACAAGGCCACATCCTATGTAGGCACATGGTTTAGGAATATGATGGTATTTTATGTACTCTAGTCTCATTCTCAAGTAGAGCTACATTGCGCTCTAGTCTCATTATCAAGTAGAGCTGCAAACCATAACATATTGGCTCGATGCTAAGCTTTGTTCTCATATAGTAAGTTTAATCTAAGGGACATATGAAAAGGTACCATCTATTATTCATTACCTATTGATAATGTACCTACAAAAGATGGGTCCACTAGGTCTCCAGTTCAATGGTCTCTAAGGATAGATCATTCTTAGCCTTCTTTCTATAGAATATTCCTCGTATTAGTCATGCTTAGAAGGGCACCATCTTAGGTCTACCGATCCTAGACTTTCATTAAACATTTTTCCATACACATACAAGACAAAGGTGCATAAGCCTACTAAGTCAAGATATTCATATTCATCATATACATGTATCAAGTAAGTGACACTAGTCTACCAAAACAAGACACAACATACTTTACTTTATTTCATATACATACCATTCTTTGAAGCACTTAGGAATGAACCTTATCATCATTAAATAATCCTATTTATTACTATGACATTATCGATATATATCATCATAGACTCATATAGTCAAGTAGGCATAATCATGTATCAATTTTAAGGATACACACAAAAACACATAGTCATAGTCCAACATGATCACCTAATATCCATAAAAGAGAACATACTTTTACGTAACTAGCATGTAGATATATATGAATATACTTCAATCATCAATTCGACAAATCATCATAATACTTCAAGTAGTGCCTACAAAAAACCATGATCATCAATTCGAAGTATGAATCATAATACTAGATGTAACTAGGTCAATTGAACATAAACTTAACAATCTAAGACCAGTTAGACATCAATTTCACATAATCTTCACATCATCAGAAAGCCCCGAAGAAACTACTCATTAATTCATAAATATAGAGACATGATCACTTAACACATAAAATAGTCAAAATAAGAATTTTCATGGCTTTCATGGAATTATAGCTTTAAACATTTCATTAACATCAATTTTATTCTAAAACATTGATTTAAAACCTTTTTATGCAAGAACCCATGGCTAGAATCATAAAATTGGACAAATCATGTCTTTTATCATCTTTGAAAAATCATTGGAATTGACTCCTTGAAGAAAGATATTTCAAGGATGAATAACCATGGCTTATAGATTAATAATCCACGAAATCATGGTTGGAGACTTCAAAACCTTAGTCTTCCTCCTTATGTTTTTTTTAGGTCTTCAATGGAGTTTGGAAAAGAGAGCGTTCATGAGAGATTAAGAGAATTTCGTTTGGTTCTGGTTTGGGTCGTGTAATTCTGGTCTAAAACTGACTTAATATCTATATTTAGAAGTCCCATAGGTTACCCTAAATACCTCCCACTTAAATTACCTAAAACACCCCTCCTAATTCAACTACAAATAGGAGAACATTTGTCCTAGCCTAATTCGGGTTTGACCATGACTTTTAATCAACTAAGTTGCCAATAATTAGTTAATTGACCTAGGGTAATTACTAAAGTACCCATAAGTCGTTAGGACCATAACCAACCCTTTGCACCATCCTAGGTTAGGTACTAGGTTGTCTCTTACTTGACTTAATCGAAATCTGGAAATTGCTTGGTGGTTTCGGTTTTTATCCATTTTAATTAATTAATTAAGTTTCAAATTTAATTAACTAAGTAACCCAGGGTAATTATTAAATTAACCCTAAGTTATTAGGACCATAACCAACCCTTTTGGACCATCCTAGGTTAGGTACTAGGTTGTCTCTTACTTGACTTAACTGAAATCTTGAAATTGCTTGGTGGTTTCGATTTTGTACATTTAAATTAATTAATTAAGTTGATAATTTAATTAAATAATTAACCTAGGGTAATACCTAAAGTATCCCTAAGTTTTTAGGACCACAACCAACCCTTTTGGACCATCCTAGGTACTAGGATGTTTCTTTAGTTAGTTTTTCGTTTAGGTCACCTGGTTAGGTCTTAGGATTTCGGGCACCCTAGTTAGTTAATTTTTGTTTGTCCTAGGTTTGTTATTTAGTAAGGGACGTTAGTTAGGACCTAAAATCAGTTAGGGTGCTTGGCCCCACGTGATCCTACACGCCTGCCCCCTAACCACCATAACCGATTCGGTTGGGGCTTATCTCTTGGCCGTTGGTAGCACATGTGCTTGCACATGTGTTGCCGTGTACTTTACACAACCTTGCACTCTGGAAAGTTCACTACTTGTCCAAGGATTGTCACTATTTCCTTGGACACTGCTTAATCTACATGGTCATTTTAAATGACTATGTGCTATGGTACCCAGGCTTGACACTTGGATGCCTCATACCTAATGTGTGAGATCTATAAAGGAAAAAATTTATCTTAGGGTCTTGTTTGCAGGTACAACAAGCTTGGATTGAGGCCTTTTAATATCAAGGTGTATTCTAAATTTTGTTAATTCATAGAAATTGGATAACACCCCTAAGCCAATATTCTCCAATATGCCCAATATTACTCAATATTGGGCATTGGGATGCCTATGTACTCCCAATACCTATTCCTAAAATCTATTAGTATCTTCAATAGGCAAGTACATTTTCTGGAATGTTACAGATTGTGTGTTCCCAATATTGATAACTTGAGACCTAATATTATTTTACAGGCTCATGGCTCTATGTATTCCATTCATCCATATTCCACCAAGATGTATCATGATACCAAGGAGATCTATTGGTGGGAAGGTATGAAGCGAGATGTTTCTAAGTTTGTGGAAGAGTGCCCCAATTGCCAACAGGTTAAGGCCGAACACCTTAGGCCTGGAGGTCTTACCCAGTCGATTGAGATCCCAACATGGAAGTGGGAGGCTATAAATAAGGACTTTGTGGTTGGTATGCCCAGGACCACGAAACTGCATGATTCCATTTGGGTCATTGTTGACAGAATGACTAAGTCTGCTCACATAATTCCTGTGAAGTGTACTTACAAGGCCGAAGATTATGCCAAACTATACAATGATGAGATAATGAGGTGGTATGAGATCCCTGTATCAATCATTTTAGATAGGGGAGCCCAGTCACTTCTCACTTTTGGATATCTATCCAAAAGAGCTTGGGTACACAGGTGAGGCTCTGTACTGCTTTTCATCCTCAAACGGATTGACAAGAATAGTGTACCATTCATACCCTTGAAGACATGCTGAGATCATATGTTATTGACTTTAAGGGGAGCTGGGATGACCACTTGCCACTAATTGAGTCTTATAATAATGGCTACCATTCAAGTATTAGGATTACACCTTTTGAAACACTGTATGGAAGGAGATGTTGGTCCACCGTTGGGTAGTTTGAGGTAGGAGAGTCTTCCATCCTTGTCCCTAAAGATCATACATGACGCTAAAGAAAAGGTGAGAATGATCTAGTATAGATTGGCTACTACTTACAGTCGTCAAAAATCTTATGCTAATAACAGTAATAGGGCTCTTGAATTCGAGTTAGGTGATCAAGTATACCTGAAGATATCACCCATTAAAGGGGTGATGAGGTTTGGTAAGAAAGGGAAGTTGAGTCTGAGGTATATAGGTCCTAATCAGGTCTTACAGCGAGTAGGAAATGTTGCCTATGAACTGAAGTTACCAAATGACTTGGCTTCTGTTCATCCAGTGTTTCATGTTTCAATACTTAAAAAGTTTCTAGGTGATCCAGCATCCATCCTGCCTATTGAGGGGTTAGGAGTCGATTAGAACCTTTCTTATGAAGAGGTTCCAGTTACAATTTTAGATCGCCAAGTGAAGCAGTTTAGGAACAAGGAGGTTGCAACCGTAAAGGTGTTATGGAGGAACCAAGTTGTTGAGGGAGCAACGTGGGAGGCCAAGGTCGACATGAGATCCCGTTACCCTCACTTGTTCAACCTTTGAGGTTATATATTACTCTTCCTTAGTTTGATTTTGTTTATGAAACTCTAAATTTTGGTGCATTAGTCAATTTTTGTGTTTTAAGTCCATAACTGTGTGTTTTACACTCTCACTATATGAGTTAAAATGAGTTCATGCTTACATTCATGTTACTATTTTTGTATAGGGTTGACATAATTTTTGTATCGCATGAGTTGTGATGTGCATTGAGTTACATTGAGATTGAGAAGGAAGTTCCTCAATCTCATATATAAAGCTTAGGATAAGGTTTGAGTAATGTGCATCATCCATAGTAAGTTGTGAATCAGATATTCACAAAGAGTAAAATTTCAAGTATGTTGATGTGTTTTTCGAAAATACCTTGTTTGATTCACAATGATGTGTAGTGTCATTCGGGGACGAATATTCCTAAAAGGGGGATAATGTAACATTCCATAAAATGTACTTGTCTAGTGAAGAGTCTATTAGGTTTTAAGAATATGTATTGGTTTACACAGGCATCCCAATGCCCAATATTGAGTAATATTGGGCATGTTAGAGTATATTAGCTTAAGGGTGTTAGACAATTTCTATGTATTAAGAAGTAACTTAAGATATACTTTGATGTTCAAATGCTCCAATCCAATCTTGTTTAGGAATTGTACCTACAATGAAGACCCTAATCTAATAGCATTGATTTCTTAGAACATTAGGTACGAGGTATCCAAGTGTCAAGCCTAGGTACCATAGCACATGATCATTTAAAATGATCATGTAAGCACCCAAGGACATAGTGAGGGTCCTTTGCCAAGAAGTGCGCAACAACACATGCGCAAGCACATGTGCTACCGACGAAGAGACCAAACAACCAAGTCCAACCGAATTCGGTTAGGGCGGTTAGAGGGCAGGCGCGCGTTGGGTCAAGCCACGTGGGGCCTAGAATACTAAACAATCCTAGGCTCTAACGAACATACCTAAATAGAAAATTAACCGAGGACTAACTAAAATAAACTAACTAGTGTGCTCGAAATCTTACGACCTAACCGGGTGACACTAGCCGAGTAACTAACTCCAGAAACATCCTAGTACTTAACCTAGGATGGTCCAAAGGGGTTGGTTATGATCCTAGTGACTTAGGGGTACTTTAGTTATTACTCTAGACCACTTAAATAATTAATTAGGAACTTAATTAATTAATTAAAAATCATGGTCTTACCCGAACCCTTGGTAAATTTTCAAATTTTTCTACGGAAAATGCTCTCCTATTTTTAGTCAATCTAGGAGGGGCGTTTTGGTAATTATCTAATTAATTTATTTAATTAAGTTAATTAGCCTAAGTTGAATGAATCAATATTATGTTCCTAATACTTACACTCAAGTTTAACTAGGTTAGAAACTCACGACTGAAAAATAGTGAACAAACTAAGAAAAATAGATCGGATCTCCTTAGAAGATTTTAAGGCTATTCTTCAAGATTTTCATGCAAAGTACATGGTGATCTTCGTAGATTCAATTCTATAGTAAGCTATGGATTTTCTCTCTTGGATTCCTTTCCCCGAGAGGCTTTTCAAAAGTTTTGAGTTCAAGAAAACTAAAACTAGGGTTTTTCCCAATAAGATTGTCGAATGTTCACCCTAGTTCTCCCTATTTTCTATTCTAGTACTATGTATAATGGAAATCTCGAGCAATTTTTATTAGTATGGGGTGCTAACTAACCATTATATGTAGGTTTCTATGATTTGATAATGTCATATGAGACCTATAGGGTAGATTCACATGATTAGAGTATTATTTACATGAGATAAGAAATGTTTTAATGCCCAATTGTGTTTGAGAAGATGAAATTGTTAAAAGTTGGCTTTCTTAAAATGATGAGATTCCTATATATGCATGAAATTAATTGACTTGGCTAATGATATTCTCATGACCCGTGTTTAGTGAAAGTTTGCTTTATGCCAATAAATTGACCTACAATATTATTTCCAAAATATGTTATAGAATTGGCCAGTGACTAAGTCATACTAATCTTATATGGCCAATGTAAATTGTGATGTTCTTGTAAGGCCAAATATATGTTAAAGATTTTCTTGACAAGATGTAACTCAATGAACTCATAACCTAGGGTATGCCAATGATTGGGACAAGTCCCAACATACCCTATATAAATGAACTTGTGAACATAGTAGTATATTTAATAAGTCCTTATAACTTTCATAAAGAATGGTACAAGACTACCAAATAACATTGGACAAGATAAGGTGAGTAATGAAATAACTAAAAGCTTATGAGTAATGAAATTGACATAAAATGGTGTGTTAAAGGAAATGAGACAAGTCTCACTTGCACATAAACAATTATGTTAAAGATACTCATATAAGAGGGTGTTAGAAATCGTGAGACAAGTCTCATTCACACCATAAATGATAATGTAAGATTTAAGTTCAAATTCTTCAAATATAGAAAGGTATGACAAGTCATCCATTGAGCTAAGCATACGTCATATAGAAGCAAGCTTCCATAATGTATGAGTCAACTCTAAAAGTTGTAAAGTATGATAAATTGAGCTAAGAAACGATAGACTAATAATGATCTTGTGCAAGCACATGTAAGCCTCATGAGATAAGACTACCACCAAGGTGGATAAGGGTTTCCAAATTCTCCTAGTCTTTGAACTATGTCGCCAGCATAGGTTACTAGCTAGTGGATCCACCTAAGAAAGCTAGGAAGTATTTGGTTTCACTTTAGCCGTTGAACCACCTCTTTTCAGTGTGGGAAGACACTGGATTTAATGAAAGCTCACATGATCTATGTCGGTTAATGCTAAAGATTTCTTTAAGAAAGTGAGAAAGAAAGTAAGTTCAAAGTGAACATAAGATCAAAGAAGAATAAATGTAAGTTCAAAGTGAACTAAGTAAGCAAAAGCATAAGTGTATCAAATCATCAGTGTTTGGTGAGAATGAAGATTTAACAGTTATTGGTTTATGCCAATAAAGGGAGTGAAACATAATGGCTCAAATATTGGAGTATGAATATATTCCCCATCATCTTTATATTATGCAAAATGATCAAATAATGGGCATAGCCAATACATATTGGCTTATAAAGATTTCATGCCCAACTGAACAAGAATGGAAAGAATAACTTTTGAGTAGGGTAGTCAAATCATTTCCTTAGTCTTTTAGATTACTTACTTGATTCGTTGTAGGAATGGGACTACAACGAATCATTGCAGTCGTAAGTAAAACATAGGATCAAAGGAGATCATTGAAATACACAACAAAAATGAAGAAAAGACTAAAAAATAAAAGTCTGGGAGAGGGAGCTCTCAGCCTAAGAGGGAGGAAAAATATTAATTTTCGTTTCAGATGTTTTAGAAGTTTTTTCATGATTCCAAGGTCTTATGTTCATATCGAAATTGAGTTGTGTGATTTAAATTCATCAAAATATGTCATATTCACAGCATGATTCATAAATAATGAATTAGGTACACTTTCCAAAAATGGCATGTTGCTATAGGAAGAGATATCCTTGATCATGAATAGTCCTTATGTGTTTATGTGCATACACCCATATTAGTAAAAGTGTTTACTAACCCATATACAATTACTATTTTTATAGGTGTAGGTCTTTGAAGAAGATTGAAGATCAGTTGAAGCCATTTGGACTGGTACCTCCAGACATAGTTAGATCCTCTTGAATTCGAGGATATATACGCTTTATATTCTAGCTTTAGTAGATTAGACAAAGCTACTGGATGTTTTCCGTAGCATTTTCTTTTAAACATTTTTTAAATCTTTCGTATTAAGGCTGGTTTGGCAACTATTAATGATATTATGAATTCTTCATTTCAATTGTTCAACTTATTAATAGATGGTTGATTATTTTGAGCTGTTAGTATATCACTCTTACGCAGATATTATAGGAAGTCTAAGTACACTCCAGTAAAGTTAAAAATTATTAACTTTTCCGCTAAATTTAACTTTATGATTGTGATGAAAGCTAAGAAGAGGCTTCTCTCGGACCTCCGAGAGGTTAACGACGCCGGTCTCATCTAGGGTCTAGGACTCGGGTGTGACAAATTCCATATATTGTTTTATCTCTAAAGGTATTATGTGGCAAGTGAGAAGTATATTGGTACCAATCTTGGAATTAGCATCCTTTCAAACATGTTTTGGTATGTCCTCAATTGATTTGAGGACAGAGATATGTTTAGCTTTTCTTTTCAAAAGACATAGATTTTTACTTTGAAATATTATATTTTAATGATGTATGGGCTGTGACCCAGTGTCTAGGAAGGCTACAAAGAGACTTTGCATTTCTTATGTTTCCTATGAAAGATATTTTGAACTATGGTTCTATTGTTGTTAAAAGTTTTAATTCAGCACTAGTTTTGCATATATCATATGCAATGAATGATGTGTAAGGTCGTGTGCAAGAACTCCGAGAGGTCGAGTACACCGCTTTACGACTTGAGGGATGATACTTCTTCTAGGGTGTACTCTCGGGTCGTTACACTTCTCACTTTTGGAAGGCCTTCCAAAATGGGTTTCGTACCAAAGTGAAGCTTAGCACCACATTTCATCCCCAAATGGATGGTCAAGCAGAACGTACCATCAAAACCCTAGAGGACATGTGTCATTGACTTCAATGGTAATTAGGATGACCATCTAACGTTGATAGAGTTTGCCTACAATAGCAGTTACCAGTCAAGTATTGTTATGGCTCTGTTTGAAGCACTTTATAGGAGAACGTGTAGGTCTCCGGTTGGGTGGTTTGAAGTAGGTGATTTTGCTATTATTTATCCTGAAGTAGTTTATGAGCCCATATAGAAAGTTTGACTTATTAGATATAGGTTGAAGACGGACAAAAGTTGGTAAATGTCCTATGCCGCAATAGAAATAGGGATCTTGAACTCGAGGAAGGTGACTGGGTCTACTAAAAGATTTCTCCCATGACAGGAATAATGATGTTTGGCAAAAATGGGAAACTTAGTCCCCGGTATATGGGCCCGTATGAGATATTGAAATATGTTGAAAATGTTGCTTATGAATTGAACTTGCCTAATGAGTTGGCTACGGTTCACCCGGTGTTCCATGTCTCAATGATAAAGAATTACATAGGTGATCTATTATCTATACTTCCTTTAGAAGGTTTAGGAGTTGATGAGAATATTTCTTATGAAAAGGTCCCGATTGAGATTTTAGACCGACAAGTGAAGAGGTTGAGGAATAAAGAGGTAGTTCTATGGAGGAACCATCTAGTTGAAAATGCTGCGTGGGAGGCCGAGGCTGATATGAAGTCAAGATATCCGAATTTTTGTCATCCTACTCCTATTTAAACTTGAGGTAAGTAGTTTATCTTCAGTTTATAGTGAATTGGGATTTATGTTTATTCTATTAGTTTTGCTATGATTTTCTTTATATGGTGTAAGTCCATGTGAGGAAGCATTTATTGCATAACTGGAATTTCTCATGAATTATATGTCCCTCTTGTTGAATTATTTGATTAATTGATAGTTGCATATTTGACTTATGAGGTGAATTTATGCATATTCTAACTTGTTTGAATCCATATTGTTATCTTGAACTTGTTATTGATTGGAGAAGAAAATTTTTCCTAAGAACATGATATATTATGTATTGCATGCATATTGAGTTGGTAGATGTAGTTCCTACTTGCTCATATTGCTTTTACATTTCTTTAATTGCATGAGTTCGTATAGTTTTTAGTATAAAATCATCAAATTAACATCAATTCAATCATAACACCTTGATTTAAAATGTTTTATGAAAGAAACCATGGCTAGATTACTATTTAGAAGTTCATCTTTTTGAGAAGTCTTTGAAAAACACTTTGAAGATTGGATCCTAGAAGAAAAGGGATTCAAGGATGAAAGACATACCTTAATTTATTCTAGACCACTAAAATTGAGAATAATTGATGGACAAACCACCGTTCAAGCTCCAATCTCCCTTCAAGCTTCAATGGTGTTCTAGAGAGTTCTTTAGAGGTTTTGGGTTTTGATTTTTAAATAATGAAGTCATTTTAGTGTTTAAGACTTATAATTACACTTAAAATGCCTAAAATAACCTTATGAAGTCTTTGGAATAATTTTAGGAATGCTAGGTGAATTACCCAAATGCCCCTATCCTTGGCTGAGACACCTGTAGCATTACAGGTGCCAATCGACGGTTGCTCACCTATGCCCCGTAACCCAACCAACAGACCATCCTGATAGTCCGTGGTTTAGGTCAGAGGCTTTATAAATGGGATCTTAAGCTCCTTATACTATGTTTTGACCAACTCCCTCCACCTAGGGGGCGTCGACCAGCCTACTAGGCGTTTATTGCCATCCATAGATGAGGCTGGTTTCGACGGCTTTTGGCTAGGAGTTGGGTCCTCCTCAAGGACCCCTTGGTCGTTCCTTGGGGAGTTTTGCCCGTATGTTACAAACCCGAATATAGTCGTACACATGTAAAGGACCTCTCACATAAATTTCATTCAAAACGAACACGTAAAACTTGACGAAACATACTAAGGCACACAATCAGATTTCAAGGCAAACCTTTCGAACGTCATGGACGTTTGACCTCCAAACTTCACCAAAATCTAAAAACTGCCTCCTACACTCATGAAAACCCATTTTAGGACTTCAAAACATCAAGACAAAAGTATTAGGCTCTAGTTTCACCAAAGTCATTTTTAGAGGTGTTACATTCTGCGCCACTTGGACAACATTCATCCTCGAATGATGCTTGCTTCATTTTAAACACTATCAAGAGATAAGAAACTCAATAATGGGATCACATCACCATAACAAATCACACAAAATACACAATTTATGAGGAACACCAATTTCACATACTTTAAGAGACTCAAAACACAGCAAGAGATAGAAACAAATTTACAACTCATTATGCAATAAGACTCACATTCTTCATTTCAAATAGGAGGAACACCTTATCCACACATTATCAATGCTTATATACATCAATTCTATACACATTTAACCATATTGAACAAAAGAACAATTTAGGCAAGATTTGAATTTTTTACAATGAATTGTTAAGTTACAGTGAATTATGCTCAATTTTTTTTTCAAAATGCAACTCTTAAGCAATTAATGATGAATGGATGACAATATGAGAGAAAAAACCATATAAAGCTAATTCACAACATAACTATAACTTCATAAAATGTACAATGCAAGGAACAATGAAATTCAATTTTCAACAAGACTCATAAACACAATGCAACATGCAACTTGCTACTATGACATTCTACCTCTCAAGCTTGAGTTGTATATAAGAAAAGAAACAACAAATCACCACTACACTACTCATCATACTCCCCCACTTAGAAGGAATTCATGAAAACTAAAGAAAGAAGCTATAACTTACCAACATCATCTTCATCCGGCTTTGATCCCTTAGCTCGGAGTGCATAGAAGCGATTCTTCCTTGGAACATCATCACCTGGAACACTTAGAGGGACTTTCTTGCCTTCCTTTCCTCTAGTCGCAATAGTAGGACAATTCCTCACTTTAGGACCATCCTTACCACAACCAAAGCAATTCCCGGTACCAGCTATACACTTTCTATAGTGCTTTTTCTCACAAGTAACACAAGTAGGCTTACCACCATGCGAACCACTACCCTTCTCAAGTTTGACCTTAGGATCCCTAGGCTCACCTTGAATTGGAGCATTCTTCTTGAACCTAGGTTGGTTTTCCACGCTTGGTCCACCCCACTTCAAATTTCTAGAAATCCTACAAAGCTTGGAATCCTTAATGGATTGAGCATACATCATTAGCGTAGACAAATTCATGTCACCATAAAGCATGGTCGTACGACACTTTTCTTTCACAAGGTCGGCAACACAGGTGACAAACCTACTCATCTCATCCCTACGGTTAGACACCAAAGATGGAGCATACCTAGACAACATGGCTTCAAAGAATACTCCTAAACACTCATATTGTCTTGCTTGATATTAATGAACTCTTCAACCTTCACCTCCCTATTATCACGGGGAAAGTACTTTCCTTAAATTAAACTCCTCCAACTCTATGGGACCCTACTCAACCAGCCTATTATCTTTCTATTGAGTGTACCACACTTGAAAAACTTCTCTCAGTTGATACGAATCTAACTCCTCCTTATCCCTAAAAGTTAACCCATGTCACTGAACTCCTTATACACACCATCTATAAACTCATAGGATCCTCCATGACCTTAGAGCCATGAAATATAAGAGGATTCATCCTCACCAAATCTCTGAATCTAGAGGTCATAGTACTCTCCATAGAATTCACCCTAGGTTCAATACCCCTATTCACATGAGTAGTCATGACTCGGTCTAAAGCAAGTAGAGCCTCTCTAATCTCCCCATTGGTCATGTCCGGGGGAACCACTGGAACCTCATTACCTTCAGCTCCAGTAGAGACTTGAACACCTTGTGGAGGAATTTTTGCGACTTGAGGAACTTGAACTCCTTGTGGACCTAGTCCACCTTGCGGAAATTCCTCTTGCACCCTTCCATATTCCAACCTTTTAGCGGCTATCCTTCTAGTATTCATCTCCTATAAACACAAGGAAAAACGTTAAGAAGAACATTCATAACTATTAACTCTAAGACACAACACAAGAGTGAAGAAAAAAGGGAAACTCTATCGTCCTATAGACTCTCGCCCATAAATGTGTCACGAGTCACAACGACGAACAAGACACTACTAGACGTGGCTTTATGTGTTTTATTCCTAAGACCACTTTCATAGTGTTCTTGGATTGTAACATGGCTTACTTGACCTCTCGGAGGTCTTGTACAAGCCCTTAGATATCATTCATTACATACATGTATGAAAAGTAGTGCGGAATTAAAACTTTTTACATGAATAATATATCAAAATAATATTTCATCTAAAACCATATGAAAATACTAACTCTCAATATACGCCAATCTTAGACTCAAGAATACTTGGGTACGACACATACAATTGAAATATAAAAACACTTAGTCTATTACAATACTCTGAATAAAACAAATCTAAGATAGTAATGTCCTTGAATCAATTGAGGACATACCCCAACATTGCATGAAAGAATCCTAGATCCAAGCTTTGCTTCAAGATGCCTCTAGCCTTCCACCTACACCTTTAGATATATACAATAAAATGGAACTAATACAATGCATGTATTGAGCATGGCATAATGCATACAATCATGAGAAACATACATTTTAGTTAAATATGTTCTTTTTAGATTAAAACTTCATACATAATCATAAGGAGAACATTTAAACACAAAACATCACATTTAAGACACATTCCAAGTTATAATAAATTTATGGCAACTTACGGTAATTTACACTGACTTCGCATTAATTTTACATATAACTCACATATCACAAGATAGCATCATGAATACATCAAAACACATAAAGATGAGATCCTCCAACCAAAGGTGATTCTAAGGCTCACTTGAGGAGTTATGAAGTGACCGTACATACGATCCCTTCACACACACCAAAGAGATCCTTTGGACTATCTAAGATAAGATAATTCCCATTTCATTAATCAACTTTATTATCTAGAGTTATTCTTAAGACTTTCATAGGTAAGGCATGAAGATCATTCCTATGTCGCATCCACACCTTGACTAGGCAATCCTTAAAGCTACTCTAGACAAGAACTTATTCATTAACGTGCTTTCTAACATAAGTCATTGTCTTCATTAGTTCATTAAGAGACATTCAATACTTAAGGATATTCAAATAATGGTCTTGGAGAATACCTAGGGACTCACACACTAACAACTTTAAATCCTAATCGTGCCATGTTTTGATAGTGTCCCATACCACTACCTAAACTTCATAGAACTTCTCCAACACTCGTAGGTATCCCATATGATGAGAATAGGCAATAACCTACATTGACCATACTAGCTATGCATGGAATCCGAAATCATAAACCTACTCCGATAGAGGATTTTATACTTGACATTGGTAGAACTAGGACACATCCCATGTAGGCACATGGTTAAGGAGTATCGAGGGTTTCTTTGTTCTCTAGTGTCATCTTAGTTAGAGCAACTTCTGAAGCATAATCACTCGGTGCTAGCCTTTGTTCTCATAGATTATTTCCATAAAAAAGCATATGAAGAGGTACCATAACTTGTTCATAACCCAATCACATTAACTTACCAAAGAGAGTCTACTAAGGCTATCTACAATGGCTAAGAGGATTGATCAATGAATTTCCTAAGGATGATTTCAGGCCGTTCCAGCCAATAAACCCTAAGTTCATCATTCACACAAGAAGGATACCTTACGACTTCAAACTTCAAGGATATCATAATCTTCCATTTAGTATGAAGGTTCCACATAAAGGACTTTCTTAACTATGCTCAAGGTCTCATGTCAATCACACATACAAGACTAAGGATCTTTATCATACTAAGTCAAAAACTCATATTCAAATCTCATATGTATCAAGTAAGGGACACAAGTCTACCAAAACAAGACATGCACATACTTCACTACACCACATATAACATATCATTCAAGAAGCACATAGAAATTACCAATGTCAACTATAGGTTACCCTATTCACTTCTATAGTATCATCAGTCTAAGTTATACAAGTCTCATATAATCTATCAAGAATCATACTTCAACGTCAAGTAATACACATAATGACTTCACTATAGTCTACTGAAGACACACATCATCAACTAGAAGAACTCATTCTTTGACTCCACATATACACATAAGTCATAAAGACCTTCACAATACTCACATATTCAAGTTATAACATGATAATTCAAAAATTCATAAAGTAATGCCAACGTGGCCACATTGTTCACAAGTATAGCACATAAGCATCGCCACCATAAAAGGACCATAAAAACATGATCATCATCCAAGACCTATACTACAAAATATAGAGAAAATTAGGTTTACATAGCACCATTCCAATCTCACCACTCCAATCAATACCCAATTCAACCAAACTCAATATACAAATCCTCTTATATATAGCCATAGTTACAAATTCGACCCAATAATCAAAATATGTAATTAATCAAAAATCATACAATATGAATTCATCAAATTAGCACAACCTACTTACAATTCTGACATGATTATTTCATAATTCAATAGTCCTAATTAGTCTACACAAGAAATCAATAGTATAAAGACATAGTCAAATAAGCCATTAATAGTCAAAACTAGGGTTTTATTAATTGCATGGGTTCATATAGTTTTTAGTCTAAAATCATCAAATTAACATCAATTAAATCATAATACATTGATTTAAAACATTTTATGCAAGAACCGATGGCTAGATTACAATTTAGAAGTTCATATTTTTTAGAAGTCTTTGAAAAACACTTTGAAGCTTGGATCCTTGAAGAAAAGGGATTCAAGGATGAAAATCATGCATCAATTGATGATATACAATGAAAATGTAGAATAATTGATTGAGAAATCACCCTTGAAGCTTCAATGGTGTTCTAGACAGTCCTTTAGAGGTTTTGAGTTTTGATATTGAAATATTGAAGTCATCTAAGTGGTTAAGACTTATAAACCCACTTAAAATACCTAAAATAATCTTATTAAGTCTTCCAACTAATTTTAGGAATGCTAGGTGAATTACCCAAATGCCCCTAGCCTTGGCCGAGACACTTGCAACATTGCATGTGCCAATCGACGGTTGCTCATCTACGCCCCGTAGCCCAACCAATGGACCATCCTGATGGTTTATGGTTTTGTTTAAAGGATTGATAAATGGGATCTTAATCTCCCTAGACTAAGTTTTGGCCAACTCCCTCCACCTACGGGGCATCAACCAGCCTACTGGGCGTCTATTGCCATCCGTAGGTGAGGCTGGTTTTGACAGCTTTTGTCTAGAAGTTGCTCCTCAAGGACCCCTTGATTGGTCCTTGGGGATCTTTGACTAGACATTCCAACCCGAATGTATTCGTACACATGTTAAGTACCTCTCACATCAATTTCATCCAAAACAAACACATAAAACTTGATGAAACACACTACAAGCACGTTTAAGGTAAGCCTTTCGAACATCATGGACGTTTGACCTCCAAACTTCACCAAAATTTAAACACTTCCTCCTAAAATCATTAAAACACATTTTAGGACTTCAAAACTTCAATACATAAGTTTTAGGCTCTAGTATCACCTATGTCGTTTTTAGAGGTGTTACACCTAGGACCCTTCATAGAGTCGTAGTTGGGTTGTGAAGTGGACCACTACCCATTTTCGTGCTCGTAAAGTTGTTCCAAACTTTCCCATAAAGGTTTTCCTCCCATATACCCTTATATGGACCGTGGTGAGCATCACGGACCGTACAAGTGGTCCTCCAGTGTGTCAAGTCAATAGGAGCGCTCCCCTAGCTACTAGTCAAGGGCTTTAGGCATCGCAATGGCTCGTGAAGCCTCTACAGGAACCGTGAAGTTTTCCTTGAACAGAGTTAATCAGAAATAGATGTTAGGGTCAACTTCAAATGATCATATATTTTATAACAATATGAATTAGGTGACCCATGATCTATTTAATTAAATGTATTTGAGTACTCTTTGTAACTCCACTGATTTTTCCTAGTTCCAAGCTCAAAGTAAAAATATATGCTCAAAATAGCAAAGCATTGTTAGGAAGAATTTCATCACGACTGATTTGACGGGCCTTTGTGATGATAACAACCCATTTTGGACTCCATGATGCTGATTCCGCAGTTTCCAGTTAAGTTTTTTTGAGTCTTTTCCCCTTATAGTTTTAACACAATAGCATTTCATTTTTTCTTCTATCCAAAACCCTATATAATGGATAAAAAACCAAATTACCCAACCCCAATTCATTCTCTCAAATTCTCAAAAGTTGATCAAGCTCCTCTTCTCAAATATTTCTCTCTAGAAATTGAAGAGGAAATTAGGTTTTTGAGATAAAGTTTCCAAATCCTCCATTGCTTCCAAGCTTTTGGTATCAAAGTATGATCATTTTAATGAATTTAGCTCTAATCTCCATGGAATTAGTAAATTCTCGAGTTTAAAAAGTTAGAATTCCTCAATTGAGTTAGGTTTTCTTCCATGTCATGGGTTCCTTTCAATGTGGATTTATTTAATTTATTTATGAACTTTTATGCATAAATTGAAGTTATTGCATGACTTTAAGTTTATTTCTCATGATCCCATGCATAACCCATGTTTTCTAATCCATGATAATATAATGTGTGTCTTGAATTATAAAAGATGAATTTAAAAAAATAAGCATGTCTTCTCCTTATGAATAGATGTAAATGAATGTGAAGATGCACTGGCTTTGTAGACATGATTAATCCTATGAATTATTGAAAATAATGCATGACCATGAAATGAATAAAAAAACATATAGATGAGATTGTCTATATGTTCATGAAAGTATGTTTATGACTCAAAAAAAGCTTACATATGAGATCGTCTTTATGTTCTATGAAACTTGGCTACATGACATGAATGACATCTAGATTTTCCATCAATGCTTTTTGGTCTATTTTTCTAAATTAGGTCTTGATTAGTATGGTATCTTGAATTCCATAAATTATCATAGGACACAATTTCAAAACTAATTCCGTTATTATTAGGATATCTCTAGCATTGAAGTTAATAACTATGTGCCTTAGTCTATTTTGAAAAGATCATGGACGGTGATAGATTTTCTCACGCATGGTGTAAGGAGTTATCTATGATTTCTTTAGATTGGATTGGTTTATCAATTGTGCCTTTCAATGGATCATGAGACAAATTAAGATTAATAACAATATTGAGATGGAAGCTTTTTCGAGTTGAGATCGGGTTTCTAGTAGACATCTCCTTATCCCTTACCTATGTGCCCCCATAGGATGATGGCTAGATATACATTAGCTAGTGGATCAAATTTATTTTAGATTCATGGTCCTACCTTGGACAACCCTTTACTGTGTGGGAGACATCAGGGATCGTGTTATACTTCACATGATATTTATGTCGATTAAGGCTAATTCCCAAAATAATGAACTAAGGTTGCTTCAGGAAGTATCTCAGATGTGTTCAAAAATGGGTTTAGTTGCATTGAGCATGATTTATTAAAGTTTTCTTACCCTCACATCTTATGTTTTAACTTGGCCTTTGCATATCATGAAAATGTCCTTTTTAGATCAATTTCATATTTTCATGCATGGCTATTGATGTGAGGCCAAAAAAATAATTTTAATCATTATTTTCGTCATATTTTTATTTATATTTATTCTTTTTGAGAATGATTTTTTTGGATTGTGCTAAATGGTGTATTTATTTATAGTAGCAAATTGGTGAAAAAATCGAAGAACATTGGAGTTAAAACGAATTAAAGATGAATAGTTGAAGAAGGAAATCAAGGAGGCACCCTAATAGATTCAATTGAATATTTAATATATAAAAATTATGTGCGGTGAATTGGACATTCAATTGGAAATTTAGACAGAGTAATAATGTTGATAGGAGATAAATTAGAGGGCATAAAGTATATAGTTGTCAATATTTTTAGGATTTTTTCTTCTTCTTTACTTAGACATTAGTAGCTAAAAGTCCTTGTTGTGGGGTTGTGGCTATGGGTAATTGTTGAACATCGATTATTTTTAATTACTTTGGTTATCACTTAAATTACTTTTGTATTTTTTTTTTAATATTTCATGTTTTATCACAATAGAAATAAATCTCTTGTCTACTCTTAAAATTGGGAGAGGCTAAGGTAGATAGACCAAAGGACAAAGAACAACTTGATCTTCCATTAATTGAGTTGATTTGTGTTTAGGAATGACGCCTGGACAAACACCTAGCTTGATTATGAAACGAGATGAAATGCAAATGCTCGCCAATAGGAATGTTTATCCCACTCAAAGATGTAGTTAGACAACTAATTAGAGTAGGCGATTAGTATTCTAGAGACCATGATCATAAAATCAACCATGTAAATCACTAATTTGATAATCGTAATTGATTTATGCATGAGATGTGATACACGAAACCCCATACATGTTACAGCCCTAGAATTTTCCAATCATTGTAAGTAATTTTATTATTTCATTCCTGCATTATTTTTTTATAAATAAAAACCAAACACTTTTGAACTCTTAAATAAATAATTAGACTAGTATAATTTAGTAAATAGTTAATTGACAAGTCCTTTGAGTTCAATAATCTGGTTCTTTGAAGAGCCACTATATTACTTGTGCGACCATGTACAAGCATGTGCAGTTGGGAGCAACATGTTTTTGGCGTTGTTCTGTCTCCAGCTCATTTTCACGAACAAATAATATAATCCCTCACCGCAACAAGGATAGGCTACGTTTGTCTTATTCATCATTTACACTTGGCATTTCATGTACTTCTCTACTTGGGTACTTTCGTGCTTCCTAATGCCTGTTTAAATGCTTGTTTGTCCATATAAGATCAGCTACGCAACTAATCATGTTGGTTAGCCCAAATGAACGCATATGACTCGACACTACTATAAATTTGTAGAAAATGATTACGAATTTGACCAACAAGAGGGTGTTATTTGGTTTTTAGGCATACCAATATACCCAAGATCACCAACCCACACATAGAGCTTTGTTCGTCCTCAAACAACTTACTAAACTAGTCCTAGACCTAACTCCCTAATACTGATATTTGTGCATCTGACACTTTTTTTCAAGGATCTTTTAACCGTTCAAATATGCATGTTATCATGTAAACTTGGACTTAACCTTTTTAGACATCATATGACTCAAGTATTGATTTGACAACATTTTGCAACTATAGCATTAAACTTTATGTTCGACAATAGGTATCACCCCTCTTTCATACAATATTTGCCCCTCACTCAAAGGAATAACCTTCACACTCAAACCAACATATAAGATATACATTAAGGGCCTATTCATCACAGAACAGTCTCACTCAAAAAGAAAACTTCACATATATGCACAGAGAACCATAGGTTCCCACTGTGTGCATCTCCACTAATTAAGCTTGTCTTGCAAATAATCAAAAAGGACATTTCTTTTAGGTCGTAATGTCAGTAAAAGGACAGGTAGGAATAAGTTTATAGTAGTGAATTACACTTACCTAAGCACTTCACATTTTTAAGACATCATCATCATTTTTCTTCATTTATCAGCCCTCCCTTTACATTATTGTAGCACGTGCTTCACATAACTTCTAAAATTTCCCCTCGTTTATTTATTCCAAGCACACTCTTCAATATTAATTTTAATTATTTATTCTCTTTTAAACATTTGGTGAGGGCCTTTTTGTTGCCTTATAACTATTTCAGGTTGCTTATCCACTTACCACTTCACTCATTCTTCTACATTCTCTTTTACAATGATTAGGCAAGTAGGGTGCAAACAACTTAGTGATTAAATAAAATTGTAAAGGGTGAAGATGTGTCTACAATAAAAGACTACAAGCTCAACAGGATACAAGTGATAGTATATGAAAAAAAGCTAACTACGTGTACATATTCATAGAGTCCTAATATCATTTCCTACATATAGAAACACTTCAATTTCACTTCAATAACATGCCAGTCAAGTTCTAGACTCAGATGCAATACAAGGACAATACAATACCTCACAATTTATGGAACAAGTTCTGATAAAGTCAAATTAATCACAAGGAACACAATCAGTTCATTCAAATGTTCTATATCAGATTAAGTTGCACGAATTAAAATCAACTACAAGAATTCAGAATGCATCCACATATATTTCCCACATGCCTTTATACAATTTTCTTTCAAAATTTCAGCTTCAGCACGCATACCATACCTATGACTCAATGACGAAAATTGCCCTTAAGACGGTCGTCAGCCATATATCATAGGGCAATGTGACTCAACTACAATGATTGATTAAATCCTAGAAAGCCAAATTTTTTGTGTTTTGTACCGTTCAAAGGGAATTTCCTTGGCCAAAGAACAAATAACAACCTCCAAACGACGTAATAAATAAAAATAAAGTGAAAGACACTACGAATGTTGACATATACAATATAGAAAGAATTACACCCCACCCCACACTTGAAATATTATAATTGTCCCCAGTGCAGCATGACATCACAACATAAGAACATAGCAAAGTGAATCACTCCCTGATAAGTCCTTTATGATATCTCCGCCTTTGACCTCATCACCGGCATGTATAGGGTCAACCTATTTCATGTAACAATCGGAGTATACATCACTTGCACTGTGTAACCTGTCATCGTCAATTGGTATATCATCATCCACAAGCTCATGGAACACTGGACAGATGTGTAGTAATGCTTTGGCATGTTCATTCAATAGGTATCTCCTCTCTGCCAGCCCGAATTACTTCTAAGTCGATGCCCAACATCTATTTTGGTGGTGCAACATCTATAGCCCATATATTGGGTTTGACAACACTAGAGTAACACCAAGTCGTAAGAAGGTGTACTTGACCCCGAAGGGGTCTTATACAAATCCTTAGCATATCTTCCTTGCATAGGACATTGAATAATGCAGAAAGTTTAGACAATAGAGTATATAGACGTCATCTCATTTATTATCTAAGTACAACATACGAATCTTAAATTAGGTACCTTAGTCCTTTACAATAGAATGTATCAAAATACGAAGTACGGGAGCGGTATTATTATAAAATAGAAAGAACATGGAGATATCTAATTTTCCTAGGTGAGGACATACCAAACGGTCTTAGAGAATGCAATCCAAACCTTCCTTCATAACAAGAAGAATATACTAGCCCAAACCTACACATGGTAGAAAAATAAGAGAAATATGGGTTAGTAGATTCCACTTGTACTAAGTATGGAAATCATGCAATTAAAACCATTAAAAATGCACAGGGACCTTTAGTTCAAAACATGCTATTTAAAGTTAAAAGCCATGAAGCACATTTAATTAAGGCATAATAAATCCATACAATAAGATAAAGAAATATTTCATGATCATAAGTAACATCACCAATAGACATAGTTCATATTTTACATAATTGAGTTCACTTAACCTTATATCATAACACATCACCCACGACCCCCTTTCAATTTCACTTGTGCAATGTACATATGAAGTCTCATACCTCCACATATACTAAGCAAACTCATAAAGAGGCCATAAGTGTAGTCACATACATCAATACCATCATAATAAGTGAATCAACCTTAACATCATTCATAAGTTGCCATACATAAAGGACTCACACAAGCTCTCTCTTAAGACCCACTTGTGCAATGCATAGGTAAAGTAGCATACCCTTACCTATACTAAGTAGTATCCCTCAAGAATCCCTAGTTAGAGTTCATGTTCTTATCTTGTTTCATATTCATTCGCATTTAGGATATATTGCAGTAACCGACCTAGACCATATGAGCTGCATGGAATCTGGTGTTCTACCTCCACATCGAAAAAAAGGTGTTTGACTTTCCTGAGGTGAAACTAGTAATATCAACATCTAGGTGGATTCACTAGCTAAGACCTATGTAGGCACATAGTTAAGGAACAAGGAGATTGCTACTAGAAAGACGGACTTGCTAAACGTAAAAGGTTTCCATCTCATGAGATAACACATATATTAGAAACCCAGACTAGATAAACGTAAAAGAAACCCATATGAGAGGTCAAATATCTAGACGTAAAAGCCTCCAACTCATATTCATGTTCACTTGCTGATAAGCACAAATTCACTTATTAAAATAACCTTTAGCCTCTACTTAAGCCTTGTTCATAAAGAAATACCTTAGGGATTCGACCCCTCATATTTCATGTAGATCAAGGGTTTCAATGATGAGAATAACCTTTTATCATAGAACCAATAAAAAGCAAAAATGTATCTTTCATAGCATAGTCATATAGTGTCAATGAGAGCTGCATCTTATTCATCATAACAACACATCCATAATCATCTCACAACATTCATCTTCATATCATAGCATAGCATTCATATCATAACATAGTATTAATGTTCATATCATATCATAGCATACTTGTCCATAATTAGGGTTGTATGGAAGAGGAACAATACTCAACACCACATTTTATAATTCAAGTAAGCACCTCCACCATAAGTGGATCAAAAAGTCAAAATTAAGCTATCATTAAATTGAAAACCTTCATTCACAACCTTGAAGGATTTCTTCAAGATTCAAACTTAACTACATGATATTCATTCATCATCTAGAATAAATCATAATACAATATTGAATTACATAGAAAAATACTAGATTTTCATCCTTCATTCATCAAACAAAGCATACTAGTGTTTTAAGTTGAGAAAGAAGAAAGATTCATGGGTCTTATGGGGTTTTCTTCAAAAGACAAAAACATTACTTGAATTTATCCATAAACCTTCATATATAATCATAAATAATAAATTTATGATCAATGGAAACAAGTTTATAAAGAAATCCATGAAATTGAGTGCAAACCTAGAATTTGGGGACTTTGAAATACAATTTTGAGAGAGCCTGATGGATAAAAGTCAGGTTCTTGGTGCCCTAATTTAACCTTGGTATTCTTCTTCAATGGAGTTCCTTGAGAGATTTTTGAGAGGGAAATTGAGTTTTGATTTTGAGTTTGTGAGTTGTATAGTTAAAGTCTTAGGCTTAGGGTCTTATAGTTAGTTTTAGAGAGGTAATTAGTTAACTAACCACCCCCTTAACCCCTAATTAATTAAATAACTAAAACAAAGACCCTCAACTATTTTTAAAAATTACTCCACCTTGAAACAACTACAGCTACCCACCTAGGGATCGTAGGTGGAGTTACGGCCTTGTACTGCATGCTCGTCCTTTCTATCATAGACTTCAATTTGGGACGTTAAACTCCCCCAAGATATTTCTCCATCTGCAACCATGACTTACGGTCCGTATATAATGACTCGGAGGTCTTGCACAAACCCTTAGCATTATTGAGCAGTAAGCATATGAAAAATAGCGGAAAATTTAAAACTTTTCTTTAACAATCGAACACTTTATAAAATAATAGTATTTATGACACTATTTCTAAAAACCATCTATACCATTAGTACTTTAACTTCATTTTCAATACAACTTGGGGACAAGACCCTTACATAATCTAAAAATATATAGTAAAGACAATAGTGATTAAGGTAGGTTTGTCCTTGAAACTATGAGGACTCCCAAATTCTGCATTATCCAAGCTACTTAGAAACCTATATTTCATGTAAAAGACACCACATCTCCAAACCCTACACTTTGTATACAAGGTAGAAGTAAGGGTTAGCATATTGAGTATGGAATCCATCCATAAAAACCATTGAAACATGCTTGAAAAGGGACAATTAGTTTAAACCATGATCGATGCACTTTTGAATATCATTTTTTAAAGAGTAGGAGAATCACAAGTCATAAGAAAATATTAAGGTTCATCAAAACACATATGATAAGGACATCACGAAGGCATAGTCTCAACATAGTCAATGTACTCGTACTATCTCATATAAGACATAATACACATGCATTGTCACATATCAAGTTCATAATGTCATAATAGAAAAACTACATGAATAACTCTAAGTTCTACTTGTGCAATGCATAGGTAGGGTCCATAGTCCAACCTACACTAAGTATCGCCTTTAGGCCATCATGATCATACTTAACATAAGTTCATGCTAACCGCATAAGCAATCCAACCTCATACATATCTCACATTTGATTCATTCATAACCAACATACATAAGAAGTAGTTAAGCATAAAAATTAACTCATATTAAGGTAAGGAAACTATAAGGTTAATCCAAATAAATCATGCATCATTCATAATCTTCATAATATGATGGAACTATACCATGGCTACTTTCGAAGCTTACTTGTGCCATGTATCAGTGGCATCCCATAATACCCCTCATAATAAGTAGAACTCATAAAGGAGTCATTAGTCTTAGTTCATTCAACATATTCATATCATATACCTTAGTCATATTTCATATACTTCATATCATATGTAAACTACCCTCGCAATCTCTTCAAAAGTTCACTTGTGCAATATACATATGAAGTCACATACTCTCACATGTACTAAGCAAACCAATCAAGAAGTCATAAGTGAAATTCACATGCATAATCATTATTCATAGTTCATATTCATATCTTTAGTCATATTCTTATTACATAGGGAAATTCTTGTCATAAACGACATAGACCATGTGAACTACATAGAATCAGGTTTCGTAAGAGCCCACACCAATAAAAGTTGTTCCACTTGCCAAGGAGAACCTAAATAATAGTTATAAGGTGGATCCACTAGCTAAAACCTATGGGGGAACATATTTAATGTATAGGGAGATTGATTCTATAAACCCGACCTATTTCATTAGCGGAGGGGCTTCAATCTCATGAGTATCACTTGGATCACCCAATCTATTGCACGGCGGAAGGGAGTTTTACTCATTGTCCATATCCACTCGTGGGGACTTGCACTAAGTGGGGACTTGCATAAAGTAGTTGGATGAGACTAACCTCTTAGCATCCTTTATTACATTGCACAGGTTAAATTTGCGGAAAATTTAAAACTTTTCATCTACTTCTACATTGAGGGTTACATATACCTCTCGCATACACATAATATATACATAGGGAGTTTACATAGACTCCTCACATAGGAAGCACTACATAGGCTTCTACTTTTACTTCAAATACATAACATAGCAATATAATCTCAAAGGAAGTCTAGGATAAGTCTCATATTAAACAATCTACAATGAATACAACATTGAGCCTAGACCATGCTTCATTACAATGAAATATACATATAGGCATATACAACAATAGTCTTCGAATGAAAAAGAATGAACTAAATTTCCTTTAAGACTAAAAAACATCCAATAGGTAGATAGTGGCATCGTCCTCGGAAAGTGAGAACCTACCGAACATGAAGAATGAGAATCTAAGCCCTCTTCAATGTCCCTCTAAAATCTCATTGTCCGAAACCTACATTTTTGTAGTAAACATAGAAACATGGGTTAGTATACCACTTGTACTAAGTATAGGCATATACACATAAAATATTTTAAAGCATGCTTGAGAAAGGAACATTTACTCTAGAAGGAAAGCCAACTAATTTGAAAGTCTTTAATGCACATTCAAGAGTTGATATAGGATAATTATCATCTATACATTAAGACAATAGTTTCACATCCGGGAACTACCCCCTAGACATAACTAGCATTGGCGTCCTCAAAGAGTACTAAGACTAGCCTCTTAGCATTCATCATTACATTCATAGGTTAAAATGCGGAAAATTTTAAGCTTTTCATCTACACTACTTCATGAGGCTCGCTTGCACATAATATATTCATATAGAGTATACATAGACCTTTCGTATAAGAAGATTACTTAGTCTTCTAATTTTATGACACAGACACACACCCACACACCCACACACACACTTAAACACACACACATACACACATTGTGTGTGTGTATGTATAAAAGATACGATATAGTCTTAAAACGAATGTCTCATATCATAATCATCTAAACAAGAGTATAACAATTGGGCATAGCCCATAAATCAATACAATAAAAGTCACATATAGGCTATATAATCATAGTGCTCAAATGAAAGAGGATGAAAAAATGTCTTTAAGACTAATAAAAACCCAATGCTAGAAAATGGTATTGTCCTCGAAAAAGTGGTGAGGACCTACCCAACTTGGAGAATGAGTATCCAAGTCTTCTTCAAAAATTCGTCACGAACCCTTCAACTACCGGAACCTAAAATGTGGGGGAAAAGGGATAAATGGGGTTAGCACATCACTTATACTAAGTATGGAATCATATGCACATACAACATAGAAATCATGCTAAAAAGGGACATTTCATTAAAGCATGCGATTTACTTTTTAAAAACATTATGCACATTCAAGAACCAATAGAAGTCAATAAGCATATATTCCTTAGTCAAGACCATGTACATCACAAGACCAACAATACCAAGTCTAGTCAAGTCAACATGCATATCAAGATAACTGAGCACATAATCAAAACAACTCTATCATCAAGTTATAATATCAACAACCATGTATAAGAGTTCATAGCATCACAAACAAAGCAAGACCCTTACTAATGAACTCCCATAAGTCTATTAGTGCAACACCCTCACCCAACCAAGTAAGCCCAATTACAACCATAAGCAGTGCCCAACTTCACATACTATGCCATTAAGAGTAAACATCATCATACTTTAACAATAGCGACAAACCACATGTTCATAGGTGAAACCAACATCAAATAGTGTCATCAACATGTAAGGTCAACATATACATATCATTTACATTTATAACCATATAAGAATAAAAGAACATCCCTCTAAGACATACCTCAAGTCTAAGTAGTACAATGTATAGGTAGAGTCTCATACCCCTACCAAGAATAAGTCAAACCCCTTAGGTCATCCTAGTTAGACTTCACTTCATTATTTCATTTTTTTTGGGAACATCTTGCCTTAACCGACATAGACCACATGAGCTAATGTGGAATCCTATATCTATAGAACCTTACACCGAAAGAAGGCAGACTACTTGCCAAGGTAGTACCAAAACATGAACATAGCATCTATGTAGATCCACTAGCTAAGATAACTATGAGGGCAACATAGTTCAAGAACTACGAGATGTAGTTGGGACCCTCTTTATGCTACATGCATATTAGTCTCCAATCTCAGGAGTACATAGGGATCCTACCTTCCATATGTGTGAAGGGACACTCCTCACTCTAGTTCACTCGGTGCTAAGCTAAAGTCCCTTTTTGAAATGTCTTTAATGTCTTTATTAATCATCATAGCTTAATATAGGTCATAGGGCCTAAAATTTGTATATTCATCATCATCATAGCTCAATAAGAGCTGCATGCGTATTGTTCTTTTATTACAATTCATATAGGTGAGGTTAGCACATTAACATTTTCATATCATGATAAGGCACATAGCTACTTTACAACCAACTTTATATCATTACATTTTAAGCATAATCTCACAATCCATATATCAAGATATTTAAATCCAACATCATACCAACCCTAATCAATATCATCATAAGGAATACTTCAATATAACTTCAGCACTAAACACAAGTAATAATAATTGAAGTAAAGGATTGAGATCACAAGAATTACCCCAATCTCCTTCACAAGCCATCATCCAAGGATTTACCATCAACCATCAAATTCAATCCAACAGTAGGTGTAATATGATCACACAATAGTAATTTACACAATACGAAGTCTACTTAATCACTACACAACAATTCATCACTCGTTCATAGATTAGGGTTAAGGACTTAGGTCAAATTCATGATCTACATCACAACCTAGGTCAATGCATCAAGAACTACTATAATTGAATTACAATACATCACAATATAATCACAATTATCTAAATGAATCATATACAAAGAAATTTGTAAACTCAAATTCGTAATATAAGAAGACCCACTTGAAACTCATCTTTTTGAAATCAATTTGGAGGAACCATTTGGGGAAAGAATCCCAAAGGTGAAAGGAACCTCATACCTTGTTAATTGATGAATATTGATGGATAAAAGTAGTCTTCTTGCTGCCCTATAACCCACCTTTTCTTGGTCTTATGTGGAGTTTCTTTGGGAGGGAGAAAGAAGAGAGAAGGAAGAGCAATTGGGTTTTGGGAATTATAAGAGTTGGGTTTAGTTTAATTAGGTTTGGTCTTTATATAGAGGTCTTTAATTAACTTAATTGAACTTCCCCTAACCCTTAATTAACTAACTAACCACTTAACTAATTAACTGAAACAATTAAAATAAGACAGTAAAACACAGACCTGACCTACAAGACCCCAACCTACGGGCCATAGGTTAGTCGACGACCAAGTCCCCCTCCGTGCTGCACATCCGTAGTTTTGGTCAGAGACTTGCCAAATGACCTCTTCATGAATATGGATAAGTGACCATTGGCGATGTCAATCAACGCCCCATCGATTGGACGACAAGTCATCAATGGCTACTATTTTTTAACAGCTTTAGCCAAATTTCATCATTTCCCGACTCTTGAAACCTTGTTTCCCACTCTAGCACCTCTTCAACTAGTTTCCATATGTCATGGACGTTCATTGGCCTTTTGATTCTAAAACTTCCTAAATGACTTATATACATTATATTTGACCTTAAAACAGTGTTACAACTCTTAGACTATCATGTCAGGCTTTAGATAAGGCTTCAGATTTTTGGAGTATTACATTATCCCCCCTTAAGAACATTCGTCCCCAAATGACACTAAAATTATTTAAAAGGAAGGAATAGACTCAAGAGTAGCAGCCCAACCAATAACAACACATAAAAACATGAGTTATAATTCAAATCAACATAACCACATGACCTTTTACACAATGCAACTTAAAACATCATTTGCAACTCAAAAGAGTACAACATTCATTTCATGTGTATTCACTTATGCCAAAGCTTTCTTCAACACACACTATCATGCTCAATACAACTCATGAAGACACAACATACCTAAATGCACCACATAATTTCAAATAAAGTAAAAGGACATTCTTTTGGAAAACTTTCATTTTACTAGGCACAAATCACTGTAAATCACTGTAGTACAACATATAATTCTATATTTTCCCAAAAATCAAGGAAACTTTAAATAAACTCATTATTTTCACTATAAATAGGAATAACTAACCTTATTTATCAAATAGATGAGGGTAATGGGACTTCATGCTAGCCTCGGCCTCCTATGTTGCACCCTCAACTAGGTGGTTCTTCCATAACACCTTTACGGAAGCCACCTCCTTGTTCCTTAACTTCATTACTTTTCTATCAAGGATTTCAACTTGAACTTCCTCATAGGGGAGGTTCTCTTGAACACCTAGACCCCCAATAGGAAGAATGGACTCGAGATCATTGATAAACTTCTTAAGCATGGAGACATGGAACAGAGGATGAACCGAAGCCAATTCACTAGGTAACTTCAACTCATGTTCAACCTTGTCAACCCTTTGCATAATTTCATAAGGACCCACATAACGAGGACTTAACTTCCCCTTCTTACCAAATCTCACCACCCCTTTCATAGTTGAAATTTTTAGATACACTTTATCACCTTCTTCAAACTCTAAGTCTCTTTTCCTATGGTCAACAAAAGACTTTTACCGGTTATAGGCTATTTTCAAGCGATGCCCTATTATATGAACTTTCTTCAAAGTCTTATCAATCAATTCAAGACCCAAAAGTGAAGACTCACCCACTTCAAACCGTCCAATTGATGACCTACATCTCCTTCCATACAAAGCCTAAAAAGGAGCCATAGATATAGCTGAATGGTAACTATTATTGTAGGAAAACTCAACAAAAGGCAAGTTTTTATCTCAATTTTCCTTGAAGTAAATTATACAATCTCTAAGTATATCCTCAAGGGATTGAATAGCACGCTCCGCTTCAACATCCGGTTGGGGATAAAAAGCGGTGCTTAGCTTCACCTTGGTACCAAACCCTTTTTGGAATTACCTCCAAAACCTAGATGTGAATTTTGCACCCCTATATGATATTATGGATAACGGAATACCATAGTGAAACATAATCTCATCTATGAATATCCTTGCATTATTCTCCATCGAGTAAGTAGACTTGACGGGAATAAAATAAGCGTATTGGGTCAACCTATCCACAACTACACATATGGAGTCATGTTGCTTTTGTCTTCGAGGCAAACCTTGTCAGATTCGGGGAGAATCCCCTAGACGTAACTGACGTCGTCGTCCTCTTTGAGGACTAAGACTAGCCTCTTAGCTTACATCATTACATTCATATGTCAAAATACAGAAATATTTAAGACTTTTCATTACTTCTACATTGATATTTACATAGACCTCTACATACACATGATATTCACATCGAGTATAAATAGACCCTTCATATAGGAATATTACATAGTCTTCTACTTTTATTGAACATAGATATATAAGATATAACATCATCTTAAACGAATGTCTTATCTCATAACCATCTAAAATGAGAGTATATCAATTAGGCATATCCCATACATCAAGGTAATAAAGCCACATATAGGCTATACAATGTTTAGTACTCAAATGAAAAGGAAAGAACATAGAAGTCTTAAAACTAGAACAACATTCATAAGCTTGATATTGGAATTGCCCTTGGAAAGTGAGGACCTACCCAACTTGGACGAATGAGAATTCCAATTCTTCCTTCAAATTCGTCTCAAAATCATTTCAATAATGAGAAAATGGGGTTAGTACACCACTTATACTAAGTATGAGATCATATGCACACATACCATGAAATCATGCTAAAAGGGATAATCAATTGAAGTATGCAATTTACTTTGAAAAGCCTTATGCACAATCAAGAAGACCATACCAATTAATAAGACATATTCATTAAGTCAAAAATATGTACATCACAAGACCAACAATCCTAAGTCTATTCAAGCCAACATGTAGATCACATATTTGAAAACTTAGTCAAGATAACTCTATCATCAAGTTATAATAGCAACAAGCATGAACAAGAGTTCATTACAACATAACCAAAGCAAGACATTTACCAATGAACCCTCATTAAGTCAACAAGCGCGATGACTAAGCAAAGCCCCTTGACCTTACTCAATCAAGTAAACTCAACAAGAATCAAGACCAACATCCAACTTCTCATAGTATATCATTAAGCGTACATATTATCATACTTTAACCATGGAGACCAAACACATATTCATAAGTGAAACCAATCATCATATAGTATCATCAATGTGCAAGATCATCATATACATATCATGTACAATCATAAGCATATACATATATAAAAACATCCTCCTAAGACTTCCCTCAAGGCAAACTAGTGTATAAAAACAATCTCCTAAGACTTCCCTCAAGGCAAACTAGTGTATAAAAACATCCTCCTAAGACTTCCCTCAAGGCTAACTAGTGCAATGTTTCGGTAGAGTCTCATACCCCTACCTAGACTAAGCTAAACACCTTAGGTTATCCTAGTTAGAGTTCATTACTTTAGTTCATTTTACCTTTTGGGAACATCTTGCCTTAACCGACATAGACCACATGAGCTAATGTGGAATCCGGTGTCATAGAACCCTACACCGAAGGAAGGCAGACTACTTGCCACATACCAACTACGTGGATCCACTAGCTAGTATTCCTATAGGGGCAACATAGTTAAAGAACTAGGAGATATAATTGGGACCCTATTTATGCTACATGCATTATAGTCTCCAATCTCATGAGTCAATGTGGGAAGGGACACTCCTCACACTAGTTAACTCGGTGCTAAGCTAGAGTCCCTTTTGAAATGTCTTTATTAATCATCATAGGTTAATGTAGGTCATATGGTCTATCCATTATATAATAATAATAATCGTAGCTCAATATGAATTTCATGAGTATTGTCCTTTCATTACAATTCATATAAGTGAGGTTAGCACATTTACATAGTCACATCATAATAAGGCACATTGGTAAGTAATCACCATCCTTATAACATTTACATTTTAGCCAACAACTCAAAATCCATAATTCAAAAAATTTCAATTCAACATCATAACAACCCTATCGATCCTAATATAAAGTCTTCTTCAATACAACTTCATTAACTTAAGCACAAGTAACCATAATCGAAGTAAAGAATATAGATCACAAGACTTACTCAATCCTCTTTACAATGCCATCATGAAGGTCTTTCCATCAACCTCCAACTTAACCCAACAATGGTATAATAGCATCATATAATATTAAACAACACGATAAAAAGATCAATTGAAACATTATACAACAATCCCTCACTAGTTCATAGCCTAGAATTAGAGACTTAGATCAAGTTCATAGTTTACTTCACAATCTAAGTAAATTAATCATGAACTAGAATGATAGAACTACAATTAATATTAATCTATTCATAATTGATACAATAACGTCATGGGATAGTAATTTAATCAATAACCAAGTCGATTGAACAAATATTACACAATTCACATCAAGATGACAACCTAGGGTTAAGGGGAAAAGTTCATCTTCTACAAACTAGACCAATCATCAATGAGTAGTGTAATATATTCATAATTCATCACAACTTAATCGATACAATCCAAATAAACCATAAATAAATCAGTTTGAAAGATCAATTTCGAGATTGGAAAAGACCTACATGAAAAATCACCTTTTGAAATCAATTTGAAGGAACCCTTTTGGGAAAGAAGTCCAAAAATGAAAAGAATCCCATACCTTATTGGTTTATGAAGATTGATGGAGAAACTTTGGTAATTTCAGCCCTAGAACCCACCTTGGCTTTGTTTTCTATGGTGTTCTTCAACTTGGGAGAGAGAATGAGGCTAATTTAGGTTTGGGAGTTATGAGAGTTAGGTTAGTCTAATTAGGTTAGGGTCTTTGTATAGGATGTTAATTAACTTAATTAGACCTACCTTAACCCATACCTAATTAATTAACCCTTAATATAATTAACTCAAGTCACTTAAAATAGAGCAGCCAACATAGACCCTCACAGACGAGACCACGACAAACCGTTCGTCTGTCAAACGACGACCATGGCACCAACCGTCTTGTTGGACCATCGTTTTGGTTTGAGATTTGTCAAAACAACACTTCCAAGGATTTTTCTAAGTGTCCATCGATGGAAGAAGTCCACGCCCTGTCCATTGGACAACGGATCGTTGGTGGACACTGCCTTGGGCAGCCTTTGACCAAAAAAATGCAAGGGTCCTCCTCAAGGGCCCTTGGTTGGTCCTTGAGGAGTCGTGCCCAGATGTTTCGATTATCAATCAAATTTAATACGTGTAAATACAGGCTTCCACCAAAATTCATCAATTTGTGACTCCTAAAACTTAGGCAAATAGGCTAAGTCACACTAGAACATCATTGAAGTATTTTCTGGACTTCATGGACGTTTCTTGACGTTTTGAATCCTAAACTTCCTAAATGACATATATTCATTAAAATTGACCTTAAAAGAGTGTATGAACCTTTTGACACCTATGTTAGGCTCTACAACACGTCTTAGACTTTTGGAGTATTACAAATCTACCAAGAAATCCATATTAATATCTTCCCACTTCCAAGTGGAAAAGTAAACCACCCAACATTTGGTGCTCGGCTTTCACTTGTTGGCAATTTGCGAATTTTGCAACAAATTCCGCTATATCCCCTTTCAATCCTTCCCACCAAAACACTTCACGACCTACACTTCACTAAGGTCGTGATACATATTTGTAGAACCCGGATGAATGGAATAGTAGGAACCATGAGCTTCCTCAAGAATTCGGTTTCTTAAGTCATCTACATTGGGAACACACAAACTTCCTTGATACCTCAATATACCATTCCCCCTAAAGAGAATGAATCATTAATCTTACCAATAATCGACTCCTTCAACTCCATCAATGGTTGATCAAGGTGTTGTTTGGAATTCACCTCAACCACCAAAGACGATTCGAAGATATATGAACCATAAAACCACCATTCGGAGAATATTCCAATCTAACACCTAATTTAGCCAACCTATGAACATCGTCCACTAGGTCTTTCTTGGCTTCATCTACATGAGACACACTACCCATGGTCATAATACTTAGAGCATCAGCAACCACATTGGCCTTGTCGGGGTGGTAGAGAATACTCATGTCATAATCTTTCAACAATTCCAACCACCTTTTTGCCGAAGATTCAACTCTTTTTGAGTAAGAAAATATTGAAGACTCTTGTGGTCGGTATACACATCAACATAGACAACATACAAATAATGTCTCCATATTTCAAGGAAAATGCCATGGACACTAACTCAAGATCATGATTTGGATAATTCTTCTCGTGCACCTTAAGCTTTCTAGAAGTATAAGCTACGACTTTCTCATGTTGCATAAGGATACACCCTAAGCCCACTCGGGATGCATCACAATATACAATGAAGCCCTTAGTACCATTCGGTAGAGTCAAAAGTGGAGCAGAGGTAAGCCTTTTTTTTAACATCTGGAAGCTTCTTTCACATGCTTTCGGCCGCTCAAATTTCACACTCTTTTGGGTCAAAGAAGTAAAAGGAGATTAAATAAACGCAAAACCATCCACAAACCTCCTATAATATCCCGCTAGACACAAAAAACTTCTAATATCGGATGGAGTCGATGGCCTACGCCAATTCTTGACTGCCTCGATTTCCCTTGGATCAACCTCAACCCCCTTACCAGAGATGATATGACGAAGAGACGCCACCGACCTCAACCAAAACTCAGATTTCCTATACTTGGAAAATAGTTGATTCTCCTTAAGCACTTGTAACACCACTCTTAAATGGTCCATGTTTTCACCCTCATTTTTCAAATATACCAAGATATCATCAATGAAGACAATGATAAATGAATCTACGTAACTTTGAAAAACCCTATTCATGATGTCCATAAATGTCGCAGAGGCATTAGTGAGACCAAAGGACATTACTAAGAACTTATAGTGACCATATCTAGTCCGAAATGCCATTTTTGGTATATCCTCACCTCTCACCCTAAGTTGGTGATACCCCGATGTCAAATAAATCTTAGAAAAGTAGCTTGCCCCTTGGAGTTGATCAAACAAGTCGTCAATCCGAGGGAAAGGCTACTTATTCTTAATAGTTACTTTATTAAGTTGACGATAATCAATGTAACTTCTAAGGGACCTATCCTTCTTCTTAACAAACAATAATGGAGTACCCCATGGAGAAATACTAGGTCTAATGAAGCCTTGGTCTAGTAAGTCCTTGACTTGAGCCTTCAACTCTTTCAATTCTGTCGGAGCCATTCGATAAGGAGGAATTCAAATGGGGTTGCTATCCGGTATCTAGCCAATACCAAAATCAATTTCTCGTGGGACTCCGAGATGATCATTATCTTTGACTCTTAAAATATGGTATAAACACCTTTTGAGATCATTTTACAAGCCTTAAGACAAGAGATAATATGACCTCTAGGAATAGAATTTTCCCCCTTCAACTCTAAAACGGGTTCATTTGGAAAATTGAACTTGACAATTCTTGTTCTACAATCAATGGAAGCAGAGCTATCATGCAACCAATCCATCCCCAAAATTACATCAAAATCGACCACATCAAGTTCTACTAATCCAACATGATTAACGCTATTGGGCAACATGATAGGGCAATTTCTGTATATCATCTTTGCAACCACCGACTCACCTACTGCGTAGTTACCATGAAAGGTTCATTTAGAATATCAGGCAAAATATCAAACTTCATAGCTATCAAGGGAGTAACAAAGTATAATGTAGCACCCTGATCAGTAAAGCATAAACATCAATAGAGAATACTCGTAACATATCGATCATCACATCGGGAGAACTCTCTTGTTCACCCTAGAGAGAAGTTCATAAAAGTGAATTTTCTATGGAGCATCCACATTAGTACCACTAGCTTGAGCTTGCTTGCTAACTTGGTCTTGCCCCTTTACATTTTGCAATCCCTAACCTTGTGGTCGCTCTTGCCACACAAAAAACAATTAACCATCCCAACAAGGCAATCACCATAATGCTTCTTGCCACACTTTCCACAAGTTGGCTTCTTGCTAGGTTATATAGTACCTTTTCCTTTTTGGGACTTAGGGTTAGACACCCTATCATCACGAGCCTTGGTAAATTTAGTGGGAACATGACTAGAAAACCTTTTCTTGAACATAGGCTTGTCTTGAATGTCAAACCTACCCTTAGACGAACCACCTTCATAAGATTTGGCCTTCTTGGCTTCCCTACTCTTTCTCCTTAACCTAGTTTCTTCCACTTGTTGAGAATTAACCATGAGATGAGAGATATTCATATTATCATGAAGCATAGCCGAACGACATTCTTCCACCAAGTCATTGGACAGCCACATAAGAAAACGACTCATCTCATCCCTTGGGTTTGAAACAAATGATGGAGCATACTTGGAAAATATACTGAATTTCAAGGAACGGTCAAGTACACCCTTCTGTATCATTCTTCGCATATAAACATATGAAAAGTAGTGCAGAATTAAAACTTTTCACAAACATTCTATAAGTCTTTAAAATATCATTCATATAAAACTCATAGAAAATAATAAGTCTCATTTCATCAAATCTTAGACACAAGAGTACTTGGGATACAACCCATATAATACGAATATAGAAATACTCAGTCTATTACAATACTTCAATAGCAGAAATAAAAGATATTTATGCCCTCGAATCAAATGAAGACATGCTTTAGCTTTCTTGAATGATCTTCTAATCCAAGCTTAGATCTACAAAAGCACCTTCACCTATGAATCACTTTACATATAGATAAAATTATGAAATTAGTACAAACACATATACTAAGTATGACATAATGCATAAAAATCATGAAAATGGATATCTATTGGAAATATGCATCTTTTTACTTATATATCATATCATAATCATAAGAACATCATTTAACACCTTAGAAACACATACGAAATCACTTAAACAATTATTCACATTTCTAGCAACATTACAATAAACTAATGCCAAGTTACAGTGAACTAACTTCACTGTTACAGTGAAGTTTCTCAAGTTCACAAGGGATACTTTCTAGCATGCAATCCTCTCACTAAAAGCTATCCTAAGACTCACTTGAGTGAGACAAAGAGAGACTGTCCATACACCCTATCCAGGCACACCTAAATGATCCTTAAAACAACCTATAATGAGATATATAACTTACAATACACCAACCACATGAACATGAGATCCTCTACCAAAGGTGATTCTAAGGTTCACTTGAGTGAGTTGTGAAGCGATCGCCCATACAATCCCTTACACACACATTTAAGATTTCTTATAGACTACCAAAGATAGAATCTTTATCACTTAATACAATATCATACATATAATATGACATTCTCCCTTCCAAAGGTTATCAAAAGACTTACTTATGTAATTCAAGAAGATACCATCCATTATTGACCTCTTAAAGATTACCTAAATAATCCTTAATACTACCTATGGCTTAGATTATGTCTACATAATCAATCATCTTCCCTAACAAGAGTCATTGTTAAGACTTATCTAGGTAAGATACAAAGTGACCATTCATATGCCCCATTCACACCTTAACTAGACAACTCTTAACTACTCTAGGTAAGTACTTTTTCATTTAACATGCTTTATTAACTTAAGTCATTACATTCATTAGTTCATTTAAGACTCATTCATCACATAAGGACATTCAAGTAATGGTCTTGAAGAAGACCTAGGGACTCTCACAAACATTTTCAAAGTCTATTGTACAATGTCTAGATAACGTCCCATACCACCACCTAAACTTCATAGAACTTCTCTAATGCTAGTAGGAATCCCACATGATGAGAATAGGCACTAACCGGCATACACCATGGTCGCAAATCATGGAATCTGGAGTTGTAACTTATTCCATTGAGGTTGTTCTACTTGCGAAGGGTAGAACTAGGACACATTCCATGTAAGCACATGGTTAAGGAATATGAAGGGATTTTATGTACTCTAGTCTCATTCTCAAGTAGAGATACATTGTACTCTAATCTCTGTCTCAACTAGAGATACTTCCCATAAAATACTCACTCAGTGCTAGACTTTGTTCTCATAGTGTAACTGACATTTAAGGATCACATGAAGAGGTTTCATATCTAGTTCATAACCCAATCACATTCACCTTACCAAAGAGGTCCACTAGGGCTACCTTATAATGGTGAAGAGGATATCTCATCATGACTTTCCTTAGGAATATATGATGTCGTTACATCCAATCAATCTTAAGTCCACTCATACAAGAAGGATACCATTACGTCTCTCGAATCCAAGGTTCATAACCATACCACTAGGTTCAAAGTTTCACATAAAGACCTTGTTAACGTCATTCAAGGTAACATGTCATTCATACATTCAAGACAAAGACACTTTATCATCCTAAGTCAAGACATCTTATATTCACGTTCATACATGTATCAAGTAAGGGACACAAGTCTACCACACAAGACACACCATACTTTACACATAACCTTTAGCAAGTCATTCTAGAAGCACATAGGCACAACCAACATCTTATCTATGTCATCCTATACACTACTATAAACTCATAAATATAACCATTATAGACTCATATAGTCAAGTAGGAACAATCATGCATCAACTCTAAGACTACACATGCAAAGACATAGTCATATTCTAACATGATCACCTAACAACATCAATAGAAGAACACATACTTTCACTTAATCACAAGTAGGTGAACATGATCATACTTCACATAAATCACTACACACCTCATCATAGTACTTCAAGTAAGTTTCCGACAAGGCCATGATCATCATAATACATAAATTAATGCCGACAAGGCCACATCAATTGCAAGTTAAGCACATAGCACTGCCACCATAAGTGGATCATACCAACAACATAATTGAAGTATAATTAACGTAAAATAAAGGGAATTTGGGCAGCGTACCACCAATCCATTCTCACCACAATCCATATCTAAATCATGCAATTCGATACTATAAGGCCCATACCCATGGCCATGAACATCAATTCAACACATAAACTATAATACTCAATAAATATAAGTCAATTCAATGTATATTTATCAACCTAAGACCACTTATACATCAATTGAATAAAACTCTTACATCATTCAATAGCCCATAGAAAACTACACTAGAATTCATAAGAATTCAGACAATATCACTTAACCCATAAAGTAGTCCAAAAAATAGGGTTCATCAATTACATGGGTTCATAGGTTAATTATTTTAAAATAATATAATTAACACATAATTTAATCAATATTAAATGATTTAAAACCTTTAATGCAAGAACCCATGGATACATTTTAATTTAGAAAACTCATCTTTTAAGAAGACTTTGAAAATCACTTTGAAGATTAGATCCTTGATGAATACAGTTTTAGGAATCAAAAATCATACCTTAATGAAGATAATCCACGAAATTGATGAATAATAATCACTCAAAACTCCAATCCAAGCCCTTCCTTGAGTTTTGGCTTCAATGGAGTTCTAGAGAATTTATAGGATATTTTTGGGTTTTGATTTTGAAGAATGAATTATCCTAAGTTTTTAAGGATTGTAAACATGTTTAAAATACCCAAGGTACCCCTAAGTAACCTCCCAAAGTCTTATTTGGACGTGGGGTGAAATTACCACTTCACCCCTAGCATTATAGTAAACCTGCAAAATTGATATTACCATCGACGACTAGCAAGTCGACGGACCGTTTGTCCACAAATGGACTGTCTTGGCATATCATCATTTGGTTCATAGACTTGACTTTGGGATATTTAGATCCCTAGGATAGGTCTTGACCCACGACACCTATCGACTGGGCGTCGAATGGCCCACGAGTTGTCGTTTGCCTCGGTCGATTGGGGCCTAGTCTAGACATCCTTGGTTCAAGGAAAGGATCCTTCCTCAACTGCCTTTGGTTGGTACTTAGAAGATATTTTCCCAGATGTTTCTAACCCGAATATGTTCGTATACATGTTTAGGACCTTCCACATAAATTTCATCCAAAATATACACGTAAAACTAGACGAAACATACAAAGACACGCAAGGTCGTCTCAAGGCAAACCTTTCTAACGTCATGAACGTTCTTGGATTTTTGACCTCCAAACTTCATGAAATTCAACAAACTGCCTATAAACACTATAATAACTCATATAAGAACCTCATTCACTCATGAAACACACATATAGGCATAGAAACACATAGGTGACTTAGTCGTCAAACGTATTAGTAGTCCCTTGACGTTTCACTTCCAAATCACCTAAAACTCTAGACACTGCCTCAATACCACATTATAAACAAATTTAGTACCTTAGACACTCATTAAAACCATGTTAGTCTCTAGCTTCACCTAAGTCATTTTTGAGGTATTACGATCTCCCCCACTTGGACAACCTTCGTCCTCGAACGACACTTGCCACTGTCCGAACACTTCCAAGAGTAGAGACTCAACTTAATAGATCATGACCATGCCATACAACACCTTATAAAATATAACCATCTAGGTAAACATCAATTTCACATAATCAAGAAAATAACAACACAACAAGAAACTAGAATAAATTCTACAACTCATCATGCCATAAAACCCGCATCCTTCATTCCAAATAACCAAACTCATTTCATATTCAATATCATGATCATATACATCAGTTCTAACCACCTTAGAACAATTTTCTACCAAAGAAATAATTAGTCAAATTTTGAAAATCTCATAGTGAGCAGGTTGTTCATTACAGTGAATTATGCAATTTTTCAAAAAATGCACCTTTTAGGCAATTCATGATGGGAACATGCTAATATGCAAGATAAAATCACATAAAAACATATTACAACATAATCATAACTTCATGAAATGTATAAAGAAAGGAATAAATGAAATTAAATTTTAATAAGACTTCCAAACACCATGCACATGCAACATACTTCTCTGACATTCTACTCTCAAGCTTGAGTTGAATAGAAGAGATGAGAGAATAAATCAAAACTCCTTTACTCACCATACTCCCCACATATAAGGAACTCATACTCTAAAGAAACACAAGGACTTACCATCATCATCATCATCATCCGGCTTTGATCCTCTAGTTAGGAGTGCATAGAAACACCTTTTATTTGGAGCATCATCCTTTGGAACATTAGGAGCAACTTTCTTAGCCTCTCTTCCTCTAGGCGCAATGGTAGGACAATCTCTAACCTTGTGATCATCCTTACCACATCCAAAGAAACTCCCAGTACCCAATAGACACTTCCTACAGTGCTCTTTTCACAAGTAGCACAAGTAGGCTTGCCACTTTGAGAACCTACTGATATCATCCCTAGGGTTAAAAACCAAGTATGGAGCATATTTAGACAATATAGTGAAATTCAAAGAATACTCTTCCACACTCATGTTGCCTTGCTTGAGATTAATGAACTCTTTAACCTTTATTTCCCTCCTCTGACTGGGAGAGTACTTTCCCAAGAAAGCCTCATTTAATTCCTCCCACTCTATAGGACCCAAATCAACCGACCTATTACCTTTCCATTGTGTACTAGACTTGAGCAACATCTTTCAATTGATACGAAGCCAACTCTGCTTTCTCCCTATAAGTCACTCCCATGGAACTCAACACCTTGTACACTCAATCTAGGAACACTTGGGGATCCTCTCCCACCTTAGATCCAAGAAAGATAGGAGGATTCATTCTCAAAAAGTCTCTCAATCTATACTTCATAGTGCTCTCCACAATATTCACTCTAGGAGACAACTCATATTCACATGGGTAGTCAAAGATCGGGCTAAAGTGATTAAATCCTCTTTAATAATCCCCATTAGTCATGTCCCGGGGAACCACTGGAACCTCGTTACCTTGACCTCCAATAGGGTCTTGATACCCTTGAGCTCCTTGATCACCTTGAGCAACTTGAGGAACTTGCTCAACTTTCTCGACTTGAGGAGGAATCTCATTATTCACATCATTCTCCTCAACTCTCCTAGTTGGTGTCCTCCTAGTATTCATATTCCTAGAAACACATGGAAAACCATAAGAAAAAATTACTCATAACTTTTAGTCTACGACACGACATAGGAGTAGAAAATAAGTGAAACTCTATCATACTATAGCCTAACTCCCGTAGATGTGTCGCGACTCATACCGACGGTCAAGACTCTACTAGACGTGACTTGATGAAACTTTTTGAATCCTAAGACCAATTCCATAATCTATGCTATGATACAAAGCTTTTCACATCCCGAGAACACACCCCAGAAGATATGGCACTCTCGGAATGCAATCGGCGTACTTGACCTCTCGGAGGTCTTGTACAAGCCCTTTTGTATCATTCATCGCACATAAACATATGAAAAGTAGTGCAGAATTAAAACTTTTAACGAACATTCTATAAGTCTTTAAAATATCTTTCATATAAAACTCATAGGAAATACTAAGTCTCATTTCATCAAATCTTAGACACAAGAGTACTTGGGACATAGCCCATACAATACGAATATATAAATACTTAGTCTATTACCATACTTAAATAGGAGAAATAAAAGACATCAATGCCCTCGAGTCAAATGAGGACATACTTCAACTTGCTTGAACGATCTTCTACTCCAAGCTTAGCTATCCAAAAGCACCTTCACCTATAAATCACTTTAGAGATAGACAAAAGAATGAAATTAGTACAAACACATGTACTAAGTATGGCATAATGCATAAGAATCATGAAAACGGACATCTATTGGAAATATGCATCTTTTGACTTAAATATCATATCATAAGCATAATAACAACATTTAACACCTTAGAAACAGATAAGATATCACTTAAATAATTACTCACAATTTTAGCAACACGATACGCTCAAACTTACTTCTCAAATAAGAAGTAAAGCGGCCGTATCAAGTAAAGAACCCAACTAATGAGGTTGGGATCGTTCCCACGAGGAAAATAGTTCAGACTTAACTTCAATCTATTATTACTACTATTTAGTTAATTATTTCCTTGGAAAGTAAAGACAATTAAAAGGGGGGGGGGGGTTACTTCAAAATGAATGAAAATAACTAGCTAAATTAAAGTAGACAACTAACAGCTTCAAATGTTGGAGTTTAATCAATTAATCAAAATAACTAGGGTTTACGTGTTCCCCACAGATTCATAACTTGATAATTCTAACTATAACAATTCTTTCCTAGTATCTTGCGTGCAAAGTGATAAGTTATGTATTTCTTAATCCTTGGTCCGGCATCTAGAAAATTTCACTACGCACCTTGGTCCGGCTACGTGTGTTGGTACACTAACCCATACCTTTACCTCATATTAAGCATCGTATTCGATATTTGACTAAGTTATTACCTCGTACCAATCAATACTAGCCTATTAGATAGTATACACTAAATCTATGTTGACAATTCTTTTCCTATTATCTACCTCCTTGGTCCGGCAAGTAGCATTAAGGCGAGTTCTAACGTTGGCCATCCGTTAAAAAGACTTCTAAGCGAAAGAATTATCAATACATTCAAGACACTATTCTAGAATTGTTATTCTAGTTAGGTTTTAACTCATTATTCGCCTATGGTTCCCACAACCCTAGTTGTGGAGTTTAGTTACCCATAGTCATAATCACAATATTCAAATATGTAATATAAGAATTCATGCACTTACTTCAATGAGAAAGAAAAAAATCCAAAAGTTCACTTGATTAATCAACAAAAATCACCAACAATCAATTACTGCAATTAATTGAAGACTAAAGATTCTCCAAAAGTGTAATAATAATCACCAAGTCTAATCACAAAAGAAGCTCAAACAACCAAGAGTCTAATAAAAAGTCTAAAAATAATCAAGAGTCTAACAAAAAGTCTAAAAATAATCAAGAGTCTAACCCCATTTTCGAACTATTTATAAAAAATAAAAACCTAATTAAATATGGACTCGATATGCTAGAAATCTGTCAAAACGCGGTTGGGTCGACAGATCTAGCGACGGATCGTCGTGGTCACGACGGGCCGTCATGGAATCCGTCATCCCATACTTGTGCAATTTCTTCTACTGCTCTCTTCATTACCCTCGACGGCAGGTATGACGGATCGTCACAGGCACAACGGTCTGTCGAGGGTCTCTGTTCAAAAAGACTTGAACTCTTGGAATTTGGGTATTGGGACTACTTCTCTGATCTTCATGATTAACCAGCAGGACGGACTGTCATGGCTACGACGGTCCGTCACGCACTCCGTAACCCCACACTTGGTCAGAATTCCCCATCTTCCTTCAGCAGCTGCACTACGATGCAACCTACGGACCGTCACGGGCACGACGAACCGTCACAAGCTCCGTAGGTGGTACTTTTCTGTATTTCTTGCTAAAAAACCTCTGCATTCATCTTTTAGACAGATTTCCTGCAAATAAAGAGAAACTTTCACAAAAATTAGTACAAAAAGGCTTTTGGACACACTAAACTTAAAGAAAAGACATTAAAAATACTGTGAAACCGCGGTATATCAACACCCTCAACTTAAATTCGTTGTTTGTCCTCAAGCGACGCACTATGACTCAATACAAAAGCTTTGTACAATAGTATCCATGTTTTATCCTTCGCATTCATTTGGCTATCAATACCTATCAATCTCATCATATTTATGCATGCTATCACTCTTAGGCTTGAATTATGTGGAATCAGACCATGACACAGACTCACCATGCACTAACACCTATCCTCTTCAATTTCTCACCAATGTGCAAATATTTCCGGTATTGCAACTAGTGTCCTCACTTCAAAACAAAATCCTCATTTTTCACAAAATGATTTCAGTTTGAGTATAAGGATTACTTTTTAACACTCACTCTCAGAACAAATTTACACTCATTCATACATATTGCCATAAGCTTGCCCTTATTTTCACTTCTTTAAGTTTGCTATACAACTCTTAGGATCACGATAGGACTTTCTTAGCTCGTAACATCGGCTCAGGGTCAAGTAGGGTATATTTAGGTATACTTTACTGACTTTTTTCCCTCCTTGACATATCGGCTAAACATACCACTTATTATCACTTTATTTTGCCCAGTTTCTCATATTCTTTAACCTTGCTATATTCCCTTCTTTCTTCATTTGTGTAAGTGACTCTCTTCTTTTCTTACATGTATTTATTGTATTATTTTCTTAATTATTTTTTCACTTTTCTTTCAACTGATTCTTGAGTCACTTTACTTTTGTTCTTTCTCTCTCCTTGTTCTTTCAACCCCACTTTCCAGAGTATTCCTCATAATAGCCACCCTCAACTCATAGCTTTGCCATGAGTCAAAGTACACAATACCCAAAGTTGGGTCAGGTCCATAAAAAGGGTTGTTTACTGCATTAGTCACCCTCAACTTATGCTTTTGGCATAAGGTAAGGTGCACATGTCCAAGGAGGGACCAGGGCAAACACATTATTCTCATAAAAGATCAGTTGGGGTGAAAAAGAAAGGTCTAGTTTAAGCTCAAATCGTTTGGATCAAAGAAGGATTAATTTCATTTGGTTTTCTTTTATTTAAGCTAAAAATGGGCTATATTGAACAAGGGCCTATGATCCTTTCCCAATTGCCTATTACAGCTTACTTTTAGCAGGTCTAATCAGGCAAGTTCTAGCTCAGTACAAATAGTGGACTATTCAAATCTTTCTCACACTCACTTGACATCTCATTACTCTACCATATTATCAGACACCTAGTTCAAATTTTAGACTTAGGGTCATGCAGTTGTGTACCTCTATGTCATGCTTAGAGCCACACATTTATCAATTACTATGCCTAGTCATGCATCATTTTCCATTTTATCAGGATATCATTTTATCCATCATGCTTCAGAATTAAACTATGTACACAACATATAGACATGTCGGTTCAACAGAAAAAAATAATCAGTCTCTTGGGGAAAAAGAACACAGGCAAGAAAACCCCAAAAGAGGATAGTGAATTGGGCTACTCAGACTTCACCCTAGCACTCATTTTACATTTACCCTACCCCCAATAAAAAGACATGCAATTGACCTCAATGCATAAAAAGTTGAAATACAAGAGTGGTAGGTGAAGCAAACCTGGGGCGCAAAGCGCCGACGATCAGCAAGCTGGTGGGTCCGGTTCCCTGAAACCTACTACCTCTGTAATCTGGACACCCTCAGTAGTGTCCACAGCATAAACAACACTATTAGAAGTGCCTCCCGCTATCTCCACATTTTTGGAGCTAGATGCCCCAGCAGCTAACTCTACTGCCCTCATCTGACGCGCCTCCTCATCAGCAAGCGAGGCTCTCCTCACAGCCTCCATCTCACGACGCTCCTTCTTTCGTGCTCGAGCCTCATCCTCCTCTCAACCCCTACGCCTCTTTGCATGCTCTTGAGTGGGAGGTGGTGGAATCTCAGAAGTGGTGAATAAGGCCGCCATCACTGTGTCTTCAGCAGGCTCTGCAGAAGGGCCCTCAGACTCAGGCACCCTAGACTCTAAGATCATATTGATGTCTGCGCAAAGACTGTCGACCGTAGCCTGAAGGGTCGACACATCCACCTGAAGGGCTGGTCGGGCTAACACCCGCAACTCAAAAGCGTCCAAGCGCTGATGAACCTCAGTGATCTTCCGCTCTATGTGCTGGACCATTCTCCATTCCAAGCGCTCTTCTGCCTCTGCAATAGACCTCTGCATCCACGGCTGGATGTGATGCAGAAGTGTAGCAATTTGTGCCTCTAACTTCTGGACCCTAGCAAGCGGGACCAGAGCGGGGAAAGGGGCTGAGCGAGAGGAGCTCGGGGCAGTGCTAGTACCCGGGATAGACTCGACTGGGGTAGTGTCAGTGGAAGCCGCTTGCATAGACGTGCGGGCCTGTGCTATCGTATCAGCCAGATTGTCACCAAGAGGAGGCAAATCTGGACGGGGACCTCTGCGTGGATCCAACTCATTGGCCTCAGCCCTGATGAGGCCGATATCAATAGTGCCCAGTGGGGTCTTGAGCTGATCAACGTGCCATATAGGCACACCTGCGGACCTGCACAGAGAAAATATCATGCACGGGAAAGGGTAAGTAGTTGTGACCTTAAAAGCCCTCTCGTGCACGACCGCCTGTAAAAGCAAAGCAAAGTCCACCTCAAGCCCGGCTATCGTCGCCGCAATCAGTACTGCACGATCCCATGTGACTATATTTTCAGCGGCTATAGGGGAAATGCGGTGGAGGACAATAAACAATAAAAACTTCGCCGTGAAGGTCAGGTTAGCCTTCTTGATGGCTCCCTTTGGCTCGGTCACCCAGTCAGCACCCTCTCCATTAATAGACAAGTGCAGGGCCATCCACCTCTTGGTGGTCTCTCTCAGCGATGGCTCACGCAGGAATTGGCCATCTTTGACAATTTACCACCGGTAGTCAAACTCGGCGGTGAGAGGGGTCCTGTTAGCATCAACATCCTCGCCGTATAGATACCGGTGGATGGCGGGCAAGGATGTATCAACCTGAATGCCACGTACTCGGACATTCTCCAGTGGGGCCTATTTGGCGGGGGCAGCCCGCCTATCAATCTATGATCTGAGAGTAGCCACGTAAGAGGCATAGAACTCTCTGACCAACTCTTTACTATAACGTCCAAACGAACGCGTTGGCCACTCTAGTCGATGGCTGATGAAGATATTGTGGATCTCTGTCATAGTCGGGAGACTTCCCGTAAGGACCCGCCGCTCCAATGTAAGTTTCCGTGTCATGACTCCTTTGTCATTCAGAAACTTCGCGTCAGAATAGACTTGATACTCCCATCGACACACCACCGGTTGGGCTTGTCGGCAACCAGGTTGAGAGCATGAGTCGGTGAACCGGGTGTGGATTCTGAACTTTCAGGCTCATCAGACGAGGCAAACTGTGCAGCGATGGTGGGTGCATGGACCTCATCACATCCGGAGGCTTCCTCCGACCACGAAACTCCTAAGGAGCCAGATGCTCTTTCTTCATTAGTAACTGCCCATAAGGTGTGCTGGTCAGTATGCGCTCCTCATCAGACTGGAAGGCAGTGACTACGCCGGACGCCACCTTTTTCGGTGTGGCTCTGGCAGCACGTGCAGCTCGGGATGGGGTGGAAGTGCCTGGGGGCACGTACTCGGGGTCACACTCATCATCAGAGCGAATGACCTAGCGGGCAGACGGGGCAAAAGACTTCAATCGCCCACGTGCGTAGACTCGATCTTGTTTTGGTGCCATAATAGATAGTACCTGTAAAGAATCAATATTAGTACTAGAAGGAGAAAACACGACAAGCAAAACCACACAAAATAAATAAAAGAGATAAGATTTAATGACATTTCTATAGTAACAGTGAAACACGACGGACCAGGTGACGGCTCATCGTGAGTACGACCGACCGTCATGGTGTACCCCATGTATTACTTTAAATATGTTTATGTGTAGAACCCATAAGGAAAGTCTCTGACAAGTATGACGGTATATGGAGGACGGACCTTTGTGATTATGATGGTCCGTCGTTGATGTCCGTCGTGGGACACTTAGAAAAGAAAATGGGGACCCTGAGGAGAGGGGTCTTTTATCGTCATGACGGTTATGCAGGACGGACCGTCGAGGGTATGACGATCCGCCGTAGGTGTCCGTCAGAGGATACTTGGAAAGCGTGAGAGACCCTTAGGAGCAGGGTCTCTTACACCGGAACGATTGTGCATGACGGACTGTCGTGGGAACGACTGTCCGTTGCATATGTCCATTGGTGGACACTTGGAGAAAATTGGACAGTGGGGTGTTAGGGATGTTGGAACAGACCCTATGACAGTCCGTCGTGGATTCGACGGTCCGTCATCGGGGTCTCGTTCTGTCATTCACTGACAGAACTGGGGATGCCCCATTCATCCCCTATGACCCAAATGGAATTGTTATTGTTTTAACCTACATTTGTCTAACCCAAATACCTAGTAAACTAGCAATGCTAAAGCACCTATTTCTAGTGTTTTAACAAGGAAATTTTGAAGATTCTCAACCTAGGTCGGACAAAATATGTATTAAAGAATGAACCCATCAATAAGAAATAGGCTAATACTAATTGACAATTAAAAAAACAATGTAAATGGGTAGGAATCAGAGAAACATACCTGAGAATTTGAGAAAAACAAGCGAGGAAGGTACTTGCTGATCAAGTAAAGAACCTCAGCAGCAGACTCCGACTAGTAGATAGTGAATTTTAGGAATAGGGGAATTTGGGAAAATGATCGGTTGTAAGAGAGGGGGGTTATGAACTTGGAAGTTGAAACGGGAGGGAAATGGTAGGAAGATGGAAGGAATGGGGTGAAATGAAGGGGGTGGGGGTTTTTAATATTAAGAATTTTTAAAACCCCCAGCCGGGTCGGGTCGGGTACACTTCATTAATGATGAGAAGAGTCCCTGGCGACGGTCCGTCGCAGTTATGATGGTTCGTCATTGGTTCCGTCGCGTGTTCCCTAGTTTTAAAAACAACAGAAAGACGTACCTGGCACGACGGATTCATGCGACGGTCCGTTGCGGTCGTGATGGTCTGTCGATGTATCCGTCAGTGACTGCTGCAGAGTGATTTTCTGCAGAATTTCCTGGTGATGTGCCTGCAAATTTAAAACCCATTAGTAGAAACTGCTACCTAAAAACGAAAACTATAAGTATTGGGTTGCCTCCCAACAAGCGCCTTATTTAACGTCACGGCACGACTGAGGACACTTTATTACTCAGCCTTCATCAAGATGGTATGCCTCTATCACTTCATTCACCGATGTAGTATGCCCAAAATAGAGTTTTATTTGTTCTCCATTCACCTTAAACCGCACGCCCTCCTTTGTTTCTAACTCAACTTCTCCATGATGGAATACTTGGGTAATCAAGTAAGGTCCAGTCCGTTTGGACTTGGACTTTCTCGGAAGCCAACGCAACATAGAACTGTCTAAAAGCACAAAATCCCCAACCATAAACTCTCGTTTTTCACTTTTTAGTTCATTATCCTTCTTCATCTTTTCTTTGTAGGATACAGCAGATACCAGTTGAAGCTCACCACTCTGCCTCATGGATCTACAAATGTCGAAGGTCGCTTCTTCATTGTTCAACCGAAATTTCATCTGCCCCTTTTCCATATCAACTAACGCTCTACCCGTAGCAAGGAATGGCCTCCCAAGAATAATAGGCACTTCAAAATCGACTTCACAATCAAGAATAACAAAATCTACCAGAAATATAAACGTCTCCACTTTTACTAGCACATCGTGGAGTATCCCTATAGGCCTTTTCACTGTTCGATCAGGCATCAGTAGCCGCATCGCAGTGGGCTTTGGGTCACCCAAACCCAACTTCTTGTAAATCGAGAGGGGCATGAGATTTATGCTTTCCCCCAGATCACATAATGCTTTCGCAATGTGTAATGACCCGACTGTACAAGGAATAGTGAACGCACCCGGATCTTCTTTCTTTTGTACGAGAGATCTTGTAGAAATAGCACTAGAATGCTGCATTCTATCATCATCCTCGAAAGTGACCGATCTTTTCTTTGTAACCAGATCTTTCATAAACTTGGCATAATCGGGCATTTGTTCTAGAGCTTCTACCAAAGGGACATTGATAGAAAGATGCTTCAACATTGTTATAAAACGCCGATATTTACCATCCTCGATCTTTTTCACTAATCTATGAGGAAAGGGGGGGTCTAGGCATGGGAATTACCTTTATAGGGACTTCTGCATCTTTTCCGGTGCTATCTTCTGCTTCACCACTACCCTCTACCACCTTATCATTATCCTTTCTCACCTTTTCCTCATTAGACGGCATAGGTGGGTCAATGGTTTGCTTACCACCCCGAGTAGTGATTGCCATACAGTGTGAATCATTTTTTATGATTTTGGACAGTGTTGCTAGGAAGAGTGCCCAGTTTCCGTGTGTTCACAGTCGCAGATAATTGGTCCATTTGCAACTCGATCTGCTTAATCGATATTGCGTGTGTCTCGAATTTCTGCCCAATATCAGCTAAATCACTCCTTAACTCTTTAATGTGCTCATCATTAGCATCGAACCTCCTAATCATTTTGTGCAACATATCCTCAACTCGCGCCATACTATCTCCACCATCCCTAGGAGTAACTTCACGATTTTGAGGTGGGACATAGGGCCCATTCCTATCATTTCTGTTACCATAGTTACCCCTGTTGAAGTTGTTGTCGCGGTTGTAGTTTCCATCTCGGATATAATGACCCTCACGGTTATAGTTACCATAGATCCGACCTTTTTTCCAGTGACCTTGGCACCAATTATCCTGATTTGAGTGTTGGGCACTCGGTCGGAAACCCCCCGTCTGCTCATTTACTGCATAGGAATCCTCCGCATAATAGCACTCATCATTTGGTGGCGGTAGTTTAGACAAGTAGTTAACTGCATTTATCTTTTCTGCACCCCCATTGATATGTTTTAATACCAACCCAAGCTCAGTTCTCATCTGAGCCATCTCTTCATGAATCTCATCTGTGGCCGGGTTGTGAGTGGATTGCACTGCGAAGGTATTTTTCTGTATCTGACTTCCTAGTATGCCAAGCTTTATTGTTCCGGGAGATTTTCTCTAACTTTTCAGCAATCTCAGCATAAGGACACTCCCATAAGAACCACACGCTATAGTATCCAACACCGCTTTAGTATTATCATCCTGTCCCCGATAGAAGTATTCCTTCAGTGACTCATCATCTATGCGGTAATTTAGGATGCTTCTCAAAAACGAGGTGAATCTATCCCACGAATTACTAACTGACTCTCCTGGTAGTGCCACAAAGTAATTTACTTTGTCTTTGTGGTTTAGTTTCTTGGAGACCGGGTACTAGCGTGCTAAGAAAATGTCGCTTGGTTGGTTCCAAGTGAAAATTGAGTTGTAAGGGAGTTCAGTGAACCAAATTGCAGCCTCTCCCGTCAGTGAGAGAGGAAACACTCTTAGCCCTATTACATCCAAGGCCAAGTCAGGCCTCCCTACACAGCTTTTACTCACTGCCCTTACCTTAGCTATATGGGCATGTGGATCCTCAGAAGGTAGCCCTGAAAACAGACCTCTGGCAGTGAGCATTTGCATCAGGCTACTAGTTACCACAAAAGGTGTGGCTTGGTGGTAAGGGGGGCAAGACAAGTAAACCATCGGAGTCTGCTATATTGTCATAGCCTCTGTAGTATTCTTGGGGCCGTGGAGAGGGATTTTGTCCCCTCTGTTGGTTTTCACCCGGAGCATCGGGTAACAACTGACCATGAACATCAACCGGAGCTAGGCTTCTGGTTTGGATCATCATCATTAATTCTCAAGTTTCGATTCATGTTGCGTAGTGTACTCTCTAATTCGTGATCGTAGGGAAACAAGGGTTCTCTTTCTCTCCGTGTATTTGGCATACAAGGAAGATGGTTCTGCAAGAATCAAAAACAATAAACAAAGTATAATTAAGAAAATATCGACTAAACTTTAGTAATAAGTTTAAGTCAATCTAAAATCTACTTTCCCCGGCAGCGGCGCCAAAATTTGATACGCTCAAACTTACTTCTCAAATAAGAAGTAAAGCGGTCGTATCAAGTAAAGAACCCAACTAATGAGGTTCGGATCGTTCCAACGAGCAAAATAGTTCAGACTTAACTTCAATCTATTATTACTACTATTTAGTTAATTATTTCAATGGAAAGCAAAGACAATAAAAAGGGGGGGTTTACTTCTAATTGAATTAAAATGACTAGCTAAATTAAAGGAGACAACTAACAGCTTCAAATGTTGGAGTTTAATCAATTAATCAAAATAACTAGGGTTTACGTGTTCCCCACAGGTTCATAACTTGATAATTCTAACTATAACAATTCTTTCCTAGTATCTTGCATGCAAAGTGATAAGTTATGTATTTCTAAATCCTTGGTCCGGCATGTAGAAAATTTCACTCCCCACTTTGGTCCGGTTACGTGTGTTGCTATACTAACCCTTACCTTTACCTCATATTAAGCATCGTATTCGATATTTGACTAAGTTATTACCTCGTACCAATCAATACTAGCCTATTAGATAGTATACACTAAATCTATGTTGACAATTCTTTTCCTATTATCTACCTCCTTGGTCCGGCAAGTAGCATTAAGGCGATTTCTAACGTTTTCCATCCGTTAAAAAGACTTCTAAGCGAAAGAATTATCAATACATGCAAGACACTATTCTAGAATTGTTATTTTAGTTAGGTTTTACCTCATTATTCACCTATGGTTCCCACAACCCTAGTTGTAGAGTTTAGTTACCCATACTCATAATCACAATATTCAAATATGTAATATAAGAATTCATGCACTTACTTCAATGAGAAAGAATAAAATCCAAAAGTTCACTTGATTAATTAGCAAAAATCACCAACAATCAATTACTGCAATTAATTGAAGACTAAAGATTCTCCATAAGTGTAATAATAATCACCAAGTCTAATCCACAAAAGAAGCTCAAATAACCAAGAGTCTAATAAAAAGTCTAAAAATAATCAAGAGTCTAACAAAAAGTCTAAAAATAATCAAGAGTCTAACCCCATTTTTGAACTATTTATAAAAAATAAAAACCTAATTAAATAAGGACTCTATTTGCTAGAAATATGTCAAAACGCGGCTGGGTCGACGGACCTTGCGACGGATCGTCGTGGTCACGACAGGCCGTCATGGATTCCTTCGTCCCATACTTGTGCAATTTCTTCTGCTACTCTCTTCATTACCCTCGACGGCAGGTATGACGAATCGTCACAGGCACAACGGTCCGTCGAGGGTCTCCATTCAAAAATACTTGAACTCTTGGAATTTTGATACTGGGACTACTTCTCTGATCTTCATGACGAACCAGCAGGACCGACCGTCATGGCTACGACGGTCCGTCACGCACTCCGTAACCCCACACTTGGTTAGAATTCCCCATCTTCCTTCAGCAGCTGCACTACGATGCCACCTAAAGACCGTCACGGGCACGACGAACCGTCACAAGCTCCGTAGGTGGTACTTTTCTGTATTTCTTGCTCAAGAATTCATCTTTTAGACAAATTTCCTGCAAATAAAGACAAAATTACATAAAAATTAGTACAAAAAGGCTTTTGGACACACTAAACTTAAGGAAAAACCATTAAAAATACCGTGAAACCATGGTATATCAGCAACATCACAGTAAACTCATGCCAAGTTACAGTGAACTAACTTCACTGTTACAGTGAAGTTTCTCAAATTCACAACGGATACTTTATAGCATGCAATCCTCTCACTAAAAGATATCCTAAGGATCACTTAAGTAAGACAAAGAGGTGGACCGCCAATACACCCTCTCTAGGCACACCTAAATGATCCTTAAGATCACCTATAAAGGGATATATAACTTAAAATACACCAACCACATGAACATGAGATCCTCCTACCAAAGGTGATTCTAAGGTTCACTTGAGTGAGTTGTGAAGCGATCGCCCATACAATCCCTTACACACACATTTAAGATATCTTATAGACTGCCTAAGATAGAATATTTCCTACTTAACACAATATCATACATATAATATTACATTCTCCCTTCCAAAGGTTATCAAAAGACTTACTTATGTAATTCAAGAAGATATCATCCGTTATTGAACTCTTAAAGATTACCTAAATAATCCTTAATACTACCTAAGGCTTAGATCATGTCTGTATAATCAATCATCTTCCCTAACAAGAGTCATTGTTAAGACTTATCTAGGTAAGATACAAAGTGACCATTCATATGCCTCATTCACAACTTAACTACAAAACTCTTAACTACTCTAGGTAAGTACTTATCCATTTAACATGCGTTATTAACTTAAGTCATTACATTCATTAGTTCATTTAAGACTCATTCATGACATAAGGACATTCAAGTAATGGTCTTGAAGAAGACCTAGGGATTCTCACTAACATTTTCAAAGCCTATTGTGCAATTTCTAGATAGTGTCTCATACCACCACCTAAACTTTATAGAACTTATCTAATGCTAGTAGGAATCCCACATGATGAGAATAGGCAATAACTGGCATACACCATGGTCGCAAATCATGGAATCTGGGGTTGTAACGTACTCCATTGAGGTTTTTCTACTTGCGAAGGGTAGAATTAGCACACATTCCATGTAGGCACATGGTTAAGGAATATGAAGGGATTTTATGTTCTCTAGTCTCATTCTCAAGTAGAGATACATTGTACTCTATGTCTGTCTCAACTAGAGCTACTTCCCATAAAATACTCACTCAGTGCTAGACTTTGTTCTCATAGTGTGACTGACATTTAAGGATCACATGAAGAGGTTTCATATCTAGTTCATAACCCAATCATATTCACCCTACCAAAGAGGTTCACTAGGGCTACCTTATAATGGTGAAGAGGATAGCTCATCATGACTTTCCTTAGGAATATATGATGTCGTTCCATCCAATCAACCTTAAGTCCATCCCTAATACAAGAAGGATACCATTACGTCTCTCGAATCCAAGGTTCATAACCATACCACTAGGTCCAAAGTTTCACATAAAGACCCTCTTAACGTCATTCAAGGTCACATGTCATTCATACATTCAAGACAAAGAGACATTAGCATCCTAAGTCAAGACATCTCATATTCACGTTCATACATGTATCAAGTAAGGGACACAAGTCTACCACACAAGACACACCCTACTTTACACATAACCTTTAGAAAGTCATTCTAGAAGCACATAGGCACAACCAACATCTCCTTTATGTCATCCTATACACTACTATAACATCACGAATATAACTATTATATACTCATATAGTCCAGTAGGAACAATTATGCATCAACGCTAAGACTACACATACAAAGACATAGTCATATTCTAACATGATCACCTAACAACATCAATAGAAGAACACATACTTTCAATTAATAACAAGTAGATGAACATGATCATACTTTCACTTAATCACAAGTAGATGAACATGATAATACATCACATAAATCACTACACACATCATCATAGTACTTCAAATAAGTTTCCGACAAGGCCATGATCATCATAATACAAAAATTAACGCCGACAAGGCCAAATCAATTGCACATAAAGCACATAGCACCACCACCATAAGTGTACCATACAAATTAAAACATAATTGAAATCTAATTAACATAACATTAATGGAATTTGGGCAGCGTACCACCAATACGTTCTCACCACTTCAATGCGGATTGCTAAATCATCCAATTCAATACCGTAAAGCCCTTAACCATGGTCATGAATATCAATTCAATATATAAACTATAATACTCAATGAATATAAGTCAATTAAATATGTATTTATCAATGTAATAACAATTACACATCAATTGAATACAATTCTTACATCATTCAATAGCCTATAGAAAACTACACTAGAATTCATAAGCATTAAGACAATATCACTTAACCCATAATTTAGTCAAAAACTAGGGTTCATTAATTACATGGGTTAATATTTTAATTATGTTAAAATAATCTAATTAACAACAATCCAATCAATATTCAATGATTAAAAACCTATAATGCTAGAACCCATGGATAGCTTTCAATTTTGAAAATCATTTTTAAGAAGACTTTGAAAATCACTTTGAAGATTGGCTCCTTGATGAATAGAGTTTCAAGGATCAAAAATCATACCTTATGAAGCTAATACACTAAATTGATGGAGAATCACCACTCAAATCTCCAATTCAAGCTCTTCCTTGAGTTTTGGCTTCAATGAAGTTCTACAGAATTTCTACGATATTTTTGGGTTTTGATTTTTAACAAGGAATTATCCTAAGTGTTTAAGGCTTATAATCATGTTTAAAATACCCAAAGTACCCCTAAGTAACCAACAAAATTTTTATTTTGACGTGGGGTGAAATTACCACTTCACCCCTAGCATTACAGTAAACCTGCGATATTTACAGCTCCATCGACGACTAGCCAGTCGACGGACCGTTTGTCCATAAACAGACCATCCTGGCATTTCGTACTTTGGTTAAGAAACTTGACTTTGGGATCTTGAGATACCTAGTATACGTCTTGAACCATGGCACCCATCGACGGGGCGTCTACTGGCCCATGAGACGTCGTTTCCCTCTGTCAATTGGGGTTTGGTATAGACACCCTTGGCTCAAGGAAAGCTCCTTCAACAAGGGCCCTTGGTTGGTCTTTCGGGATATTTTCCAGGACTTTCTAACCCAAATATTTTTGTATATGAGTTATGGACCTACCACATAAATTTCATCCAAAACAAACACGTAAAACTCGACGAAACATGCCAAGACACACAAGGTCATTTGAAGGCAAACCTTTCGAACGTCATGGACGTTTTTAACGTTTGACCTCCAAACATCATGAAATTCAACAAACTTCCTACAAACACTATAATAAATCATATAAAAACCTCATTAACTCATGAAACACATATAGTCATATAACCACACATGAGACACATAGGGGACTTAGTCATCGAACGTCTTAGTCGTCCCTTGACGTTTCACTTCTAAATCACGAAAAAATATATAAACTGCCTCATTACCACATTATAAAAAAATTTAAGAACTTATAACCTCATGAAAACTATGTTAGGATCTATCTTCACCTCGATCATTTTCGAGGTATTACACCAAGTTTGGGCCACACCCTTAAGTTGATAAGCTGCCAACTCGGCCTTCTCAATTTAGGTAACATGCACACCATAGAGAATCTTATGGACCTCATCGAGGAAATATTAAGGGCCCTAATCCAACCACTAACCATAGAATTTAGGTGGATTAATTATAGTAAAGTCTCTTAAACATGAGGCCATAGTTTTAACATGTTGTGGCACTCGAGGTTCAACCTCCCTATTAATTTGGGCTGTCATAGCTTGAACTTGAGAAGTGACGGCATTATCTTGAGAGGTCATGGATTGAGTTAAAGTGATAAAGTCTTCCCTTATATCTCCATCGATCATCAGTGGAGGAACATCCGAAACTTGATCACCCATAGTAACTTCTTCAAGTGGAGTTCCAACTTTAACCATTTCTTTCTCGACCCTTCTAGCAGCTGCTCTTTGAGTATTCATACCTATAACTACGTTACAAGGTTTAGGTGAAATCACATTATACGAATCTAGAGGCAAGACTTAGGAATACAAGAAGATGAGAGTTTCTAAACATCACATAGCTCTCGTTCATAAGTGTGGTGTGTTTCACAATTTTGAATAATAATCTACATAGATTTGATTTAATGAGACATCATTTCGAGAGATATTCAACCTCATGATTTGTTACCATGTTTTTCACATCCGGGAAGTACCCCCTAAACGTTACCGGCATCGTCGTTCTCAAAGAGGACTAAGACTAGCCTCTTAACATTCATCATCACATTAATAGGTTAAAAATGCAGAAAATTTAAAAAAATTTATCTACACAACTTCATGAGGTTTACTTAGACCTCTCGCTTACACATAATATATTCATATCGACTATACATAGACCCTTCGTATAAGAAGATTGCTTACTCTTCAAATTTTATGGCACACATGCATGCGTGCGCGCACACACACACACAAACACACACACACACACTCACTCACACACACACACACACACACACACTCATATATATATAAATATATATATATATATATACA